>NW_027187281.1:2656276-2745965 GCF_028583685.1 Petaurus breviceps papuanus | reverse complement strand
CTTCCTTCCTTCCTTCCTTCCTTCCTTCCTTCCTTCCTTCCTTCCTTTGCTTTTTGGAGGGAGGAAGGCAGAGCAATTGGGGTTAAGTGACTTGCCCAAGGTGACATGGCTAGCAAGGGTTAAGTGTCTGAGGCCAGATTTGAATTCAGGTCCTCTTGACTCCAGAGTCAGTGCTCTATTTATTTATCCACCTAGCCACCCCAACTGTATAATTTCAAATGTCCATTTTTTTAACTGCATTATTTGCACTTCTACAAAGTCCTGCTCTGATGCTTCATTACAGCATGAAGGTTAGCCTATGTTTTCAAAGGCTGTTTTCAAGAACTTTCTACCTTGATGGGAATATTTCTATTACAGTCTTGGCAAAAAATTATTTGCTTTCTGAGGACCAGTATAGCTAAGTACTGGAGGCTCATCACCAGTAGGCTTTCCAAATAGAGAGGAATTCTTTGTCATGGAGGGTTCAATTCTTTGACCATGGCAACCCATAAAACAAAGAAAAATATAAAAGTTTTATGTAGATTGAATATGTGAGATCTTGGTTTTTGTTATTGTTTGTATTTTCAGTAGTTTTATAGAAAGATCTGCTTTCTTAATACCAGAACATCACAGTATTTTGTTAGGTTTCTTCAGCCTACTTAACTTTGCACTGATGAATTAGAAAGGAAATTCTTCAATGAATCAGGTGTTTAGGAGTAACTGAACAGTGCATCAAAAAAACACTTTACAAAATGAAGCATAAGACTTATGATACATATTGTGGTTCTTTGATTTTATCTTTAAGGGGAAGTTCTTTCCCCCCACAACATGATTCCAAAGGGAAATCTGAACTAGTTATAGCTATTGAGGAAGTTAAGCTATATATCGCACTGATTAATTGTATGCTTTCCCAAACCTAGATATCAATTTAGATTCATTAACCTACAACTGGTCTTAAGTGCTCCAACTACCACATAATTAGTCAATTAAATTGCTGCTTGCTTCAATCCGGATAGACAACTCACTTTAGTCTCTCTAAGACGAACTGTTACAAGAACATTATGACAATGACATTACTCCATATGAATGGTTTTTAAACAAAAAACTCTATACTAAGGGTCCAGTTTCATATCAACAATAACCCTTATTTAAAGCTCTAGAGTGTTAGCATTAGCATATATTGCTTTAGAAAGGCATAACTGAAGTTTCAGATGGGCAGGCTATGAGAGTTGCTTGTACAATAGAAATTAATTTTTTCTTCCTAAGGGGCTAGATATTGAGATAAAAATCATTCTGTATAAAACTTTGTATACCATATCACTTGTTTTCTAGGATAATGTTGAAGATCACTTAAATTGAACATGTCTGTCTACATCTTTAATAGAATTTTACAATCAAATTTATTTTACTTATTTTATTTTTTTTTAAAGCAATCAGGGTTAAGTAACTTGCTCAAGGTTACATGGCCAGTTATTTCTGGGTGTGGTGCTGAGTATCTGAGCCCAGATTTGATCCCCAGGTCATCCCGACACTGGAGCCGGTGCTCTTACTCTCTGAGACATCTGGCCACCCCTAAGCAATTGGGGTTAAGTAACTTGCTCAAGGTTACACGGCCAGGTGTTTCTGGGTGGGTGCTAAGTGTCTGAGCCTGGGATTCGATCCCCAGGTCATCCCGACACTGGAGCTGATGCTCTTACTCGCTGTGCTACCTGGCCGCCCCCTACAATAAAATTTAAATGAAAGAATATGCCAAACAAAATAAATCTTTAGAATTATTGGATTATCTAGTTGAAGGCTGTAACAAAGTTGTTTATACTGCCTCAAAGACTAGCAACCTTAACTATACTAAAGAGCATCATACTATTTTTCTGAAGTTGATTTATTTTTAAATTGAATTTTATGTTTATTTTTAGTTTACATCATTCATTTCCACAAGATTTTGAGTCACAAATTTCTCCCCATTTTTCCCCTACCCAACACCCCAAAACAGCGATCCCACTGTATACCCCCTCCCCCAATCTGTACTCTCCTATCTCCTGCAACATCCCCCCTCTGACTTTCCAGCAGGGCAAGATGGACCTCTATACCTCAGTGCCTGTATATCTTATTTCCCAGTTGCATGTAAAAAAATTATATATATATATATATATATATATATATATATATATATATATATATATTAAACATTTGATTTTAAAACTTTGAATTTCAGATTCTTTCCTTTCCCCCCTCATCACCCACCCTTGCTGGGAAGATAGGCAATTCAGCATAGGTTGTACATGTGTAGCTATGCAAAATATTTCCATAGTAGATACATTGTGAAAGACTGACTATACTTCCCTCCATCCTATCCCAGCCCCCACTTGTTCTATTCTTTACTTTGATCCTGTCCCTTTTCAAAAGTGGGTGCTTCTCCCCTCCAACCTGCCCTTCCCTCCATCATCCCTGTTCTCATCCCCTTATCCCCTACTCTCCTGTAGGGTGAGATACCCTATTTAGTGTGTACGTCATTCCCTTCCTAAGCCAAATTTAATGAGAGTAAGATTGACCCATTCCCTTTTGCCTCCCTGCTCTTCCCCTCCATTGTAACCATTTCCCCTTACCTCTTCTTTATGAGATAATTTACCCCATTCTGTCTCTCCCCATCTCCTCTCACTATATTCCCCTCACCTCCCAATTTTACCTTTTAAATATCATTCCTTCCTATTCAATAGGTCCTGTATACATATATACTTACACTCATATATGTATTCATATGCCCATATACCCTCCTACATAGACATATATGCATGTATACATACACATACACACACACACACACACACATATATATATATATATATATATATACACAAACACATTTATATTCCCTTCAACTATTCTTTTTTTTTTTTTTTGTAGGGCAATTGGGGTTAAGTAACTTGCCCAAGGTTACTCGGCTAGTCTTTTTGTGTGGGTGTTAAGTGTCTGAGGCTGGAACCGAACTCGGGTCCTCCTGACTTCGGGCCCGGCGCTTTACTCACTGCACCACCTAGCTGCCCCTCCCTACAATTATTCTTGTACTGAGAAAAATTCCACAAGTTATAATTATAGTTTTTCGATGTAGGAATGTATAGTTCAACTTTGATAAGTTCTTTATGATTTCTTTTCCCTGTTTACTTTCTCATGCTTCTCTTGCTTCTTGTATCTGAATGTAAAATTTTCTATTCAACCCTGGTTTTTTCATCCATATTTTCCCCTTAAACGTGATACTCAGTTTTGCTGAGTAGGTGATTCTTGGTTTTAATCCCAGCTCCTTTGACCTCTGGAATATCATATTCCAAGCCCTTTGATCCCTCAATGTAGAAGCTGCCAGGTCCTGTGTTATCCTGATTGTGTTTCCACAATACTCAAATTGTTTCCTCTTGGCTGCTTGTAATATTTTCTCCTTGATCTGGGAACTCTGGCACATGGCTATAATATTCCTAGGAGTTTTCTTTTTGGGATCTTTTTTGGGGTGATTGATGGATTCTTTCAACCTCTATTTTGCTCTCTGGTTCTAAAACATCAGCAATTTTCCTTGAGAATGTCTTGAAGGATGATTTCTAGGTTCTTTTTTTGATCATGGCTTTCAGGTAGTCCAATAATTTTAAAATTATCTCTCCTGGATCTATTTTCCAGGGTAGTGGTTTTTCCAATGAGATATTTCACATTGCCTTCTATTTTTTCATTTGTTTGGATCTGTTTAATGGTATCTTGATTTCTCAAAAAGTCACTAGCTTCCATTTGCTCCAATCTAATTCTGAAGGAATTATTCTCTTCAGTGAACTTTTGAGATTCTTTTTCCCATCAGTCAAATTCAGTTTTTAAGGCATTCTTCTCCTCATTGGCTTTTTCAGCCTCTTTTGCCATTTGATTTAATCTATTTTTTAAGGTATAATTTTCTTCAGTCAGGCTGTTGACTCTCTTTTCATGGTTTTCTTATATCATTCTCATTTCTCTTCCCATTTTTTCCTCCACTTCTCTTATTTGGTTTTCAAAATCCTTTTTAAGCTCCTCTATGGCCTGTAACCAGTTCATATTTTTCTTAGAAGCTTTTGGTACAGGAGTTCTGACTTTGTTGTCTTCCTCCTGTTCCATGCTTTGATCCTTTTTGTCCCCCAAATAGGAGTCTAAAATGGGATTTCTGTGCTTGCTTTGCTTGCTCATGCTGCCTCTCAATAACTTGACTTTTGAGCTTTTTGCCATGGTAGAACTCTGCTTCCAGAGAGGAGAGCTTTGTCCCAAATAGTTGGGTTTTCACAGCTGCTGGAGCTATTAGTTGGCTGCCCTGTCTGAAGCCTCCACCAGCTCTGGTTCACTGGTCACACACCCCAAGACCTCCACCCTAGACAGAAATCCAGATTCAAGCAGGTTAAAGCAAGAGAGATTACCCCTCAGAATGAATGCTTGGTTCCCCTACAATCTGCAGGCCAGGAGCTCTGAAGCAGCCACAAGGCGACACCAAGCCTCAGCCACTTCTCCTCTGGGGGGCAAAGGCTGGACCACACTCCCGGACCCCCTGTTCCCACAAAGCCCATACTGACCACTCACTTTGTCTTTGGCATTTATGGGTTAATAATTCTGGAAATGACCACAGCTGCTGGTGATCCACTCTCCGGAGCAACGTCCCTTTAGCCAGGGCTAGTCGGGCTGCCATGAGGCTAAAACCTTGGGATCATGGGGTTGGGTTCTGCTCCCAGCTTGCTGTGCTGGACCCTTCCTGCTGGCCTGCTGGCCTGTCTTCAGCAGGAAGTTTGTTTCTCTCTGTCCCTTTGTGGGTTCTCTAGCCCTCAAGTTTGTTTAGAGTCATTTTTTATAGGTATTTGAGGTGGTTATGGGGGGAGAAGAGGGAGTTTTCCTGTTTCTACACCGTCATCTTCTGTAGTTGATTTATTTTGAGATGAGTTTGTATCACAATTCAAATACATCCTATAATCAATATACTGATCCAGATACTACTAGACTAGATCAATATTAACAGTATAATCCCAGTATATTCTACATTAGGGTTTCACATTTGAGTTTTAGTTTTTACAAACATGCTTCAAAGAGGATCACAATTCAGTCCTGAACACATTTCCAACTTAAGCACACATAGTCAATTTCAACTATAGCCTGTTCTCCTCTCATGTCTAAGAACATCAACGCTAACCTAGTTGCTACACAGCTTAAATCCATTCTAATATTGGAGTCCACAGTTCTGATATGAAATAAGCCTTCAAAGTAGCTGAATGTTTTTCCAGAAGAATCCTATTAAGACCCAGTTTCAGGGATTGTTGGAAGATAAGCGATTTTGTAATAACTATGCTTCAACTGCTGTGCAGTATGCCCAGACACAATCCACTTCAACTTCTGAACATTTGGTAGAATACTTGTTTGTGGAGGGTGGAGCCAAGATGGCAGAGTAGAAGCACAACCTTTCCGAGGCTCCAGCTTCCACCTTCCCCAATCCATGTAAAAAGGGTACTCTAAACAAACTTTGGAGCTGCAGAACCCACAAAATGACACAGAGAAGCTAACCTCCCACTGAGGACACCCCGGCAGGCCGGCAGGAATCCATCGTGGCACTCTGGGAGCCAAGCCCAGCCCCATGCAGAGGCTTTAGTCCCAGGGAGGACCTGACCAGCCACCTGTCAGGGGGACTCCACATTAGCAGCAGCTGTGGCCATTTACAGATTTATCAACACATAGATGTGAAGGACAAAGTGAGAGGTCAGTGCAGTCTGGACTTTGGGACCCAGTAAGCGGGAGTGCATGGCTTTTGCCCCCTGGGGCGAGAAGCCGCTGAGATACTGGCACAGCCAACCAGCGCCACATGGCAGCTTCAGCTCCTGGCCTGCAGAGTGTAGGGGGACCAAGCACCAGTCTGAGGGGTAATCACTCTTGCTTTAACCTTCTTGGATCTGGATCGCAGTCTAGGGTGGAGGTCCTGGGGTGTGTGTCCAGCTTGCCAGAGTGTGTGGAGACCTCAGAGAGGGCACCCATATAATACCTCCGGCAGCTGAGAAAACTCCAGCGTTTGGGACAAAAGCTCCCCTCTCTGGTGGCAGAGTCCTACTGTGGCAAAAAGCCCAGGGACCAAGTGACTGAGGGGCGCCATGACCAGGCAAAGGAAAGAAAGCAGACAGAAGATTCCAACATTACACTCCTATTTTGGGGACAAAAAGGAGCAAAGCATGGAACAGGAGGAAGACAGTGAAAAAATCCTGCACCAAAAGCTTCCAAGATAAATAGGAGCTTGTTACAGGCCATAGAGGACCTTAAGAAGCAGATAAGAGAAGTGGAGGAAAAATTGGGAAGAGAAATGAGAACGATGCAAGAAAACTATGAAATGAGAGTCAACAGCCTGACTGAGGAAAATCACAGCTTAAAAAACAGACTGACTCAAATGGCAAAAGAGGCTCAAAAAGGCAATGAGGAGAAGAATGCCTTAAAAAGTCGAATTTGCCAGATGGAAAAAGAATCTCAAAAGCTCACTGAGGAGAATCATTGCTTCAGAATTAGATTGGAGCAAATGGAAGCTAATGACTTTATGAGAAATCAAGATGCTGTTAAACAGATCCAAACAAATGAAAGAATAGAAGGCAATGTGAAATATCTCATGGGAAAAACCACTGACCTGGAAAACAGATCCAGGAGAGATAATTTTAAAATTATTGGACTACCTGAAAGCCATGATCAAAGTAAGAACCTAGAAATCATCCTCCAGGAAGTTCTCAAAGAAAACTGCCCTGCTGTTTTAGAACCAGAGGGCAAAATAGAGGTTGAAAGAATCTACTGATCACCTCCTGGAAAAGATCCCAAAAAGAAAACTCCTAGGAATATTATAGCCAGGTTCTGGAATTCCCAGTTTAAGGAGAGGATATTACAAGCAGCCAGGAAGAAACAATTTGAATATTGTGGAAACACAATCAGGATAACCCAGGATCTGGCAGCTTCTACACTGAGGGATCAAAGGGCTTGGAATATGATATTCCGGAGGTCAAAGGAGCTGGGATTAAAAGCAAGAGTCACCTACCCAGCAAAACTGAGTATCATGTTTCAGGGGAAAATATGGTCATTCAGTGGAACAGAGGACTTTCAAGCATTCTTGATGAAAAAACCAGAATGGAATAGAAAATTTGACATTCAGGTACAAGAAGCAAGAGAAGCATGAGAAGGTAAACAGGGAAAAGAAATCATAAGGAACTTATCAAAGTTGAACTATTAACATTCCTATATGGAGAAACAATAATTGTAAAGGTAAAATAATTTAGCAAAATATTGACTAAAAAAGGTGCAGAGAAAGCAAGATCCTACTGTTTTTCATTGTCTGCAGATTACGAAAAGCATTCAACTTGATAGAACAAAAATGAAACTTTGAAGGGTCTCCTTCAAAAGTTAAGAACATATGAGCCCACTTCTGGGGGTACAGCTAAGATGATAGAAGAGAGAAAGCCCTCAGCTGAGGTCTCCCAACATTCCTCTCCAAACAACTTTAAAATAATACCTAATATTGAATTCTGGAATGGCTGAGCCAACAAAAGGTCAAAATGAGACAGTCTTCCAGCCCAAGACAACACAGGAGGTTTGAAAGAAAAATCTGTGACATGGGGGAAGAGGCTGATTCAGAGCCCAATACCAGTGGTGGGACTGGGTGATGGAGACAGAAAAAGCTGCAACAGTTTTGGGAGACTCAAGCCAGAGACAGTAAGGGGACTTGGCAACCAGTCAGAAAGATTACAGGGTACCTTTGTGCTAACACTGAACACAGTACTAGATGCCATCTGGTAACTCAATTTCCTATTCCCACTTCTGGGTCACAGTTTAAGGATGGAAAGGAACGCTCTAGTTAAAAGGGAGCAGGAGCCTTAAGGAGAAATTGTTTGGCAACTCCACTGCTTATGTTCACTTCTGGGTCATAGATCAAGGGCAGGGAGGAACACTTTCCTCAAGAAGGAGTGGAAGTCCTGAGAGAGAGTGTATCATTTCCAGCCCCAAGGGATCAGAGATCCCAAGGAACAGTATGAATTAAGGGATCTGGAGCCCTTCCTAGGTAAGGACCAGAGCACAGACCAGAAGAGCAGTGACCTCTCCTCAGGTCATACCACCTTGGAAGCACCTAAAACCTACAACTCCCCAGAATTAGCTCTGAAAACAGCAGTGAAAAAAAGCCTAAAGCTTGAGGCAGTACCCCTTTGTCCTCCCATGTAGGGAGCAGATTCCAACATTAACATAAAGTTCCAAATTAAGAAATAGGATTGAAAAATGAGTAAACAACAAAAAAAGAACCTTACCATAAAAAGCTACTATGACAGAGAACATCATAACACAAACTGAGAAGGGGACTATGAAGTGAAAACATCTATAAGCAAAACTTCAAAGGAAAAAATGTGAAATGGACACAAGTCCAACAAGAATTCCTAGGAGAGTTAAAATACTATTTTGAAAACCAAATAAGAGTGGTAGAGGAAAAAATAGGTGAAGAAATGAAAGCAAAGGAAGAAAATTATGAAAAGACAATTAATAGCTTGGTAAAAGAGGTACCAACAAAACTGGAGAAAATAACATTGTAAAAAAAGAATTGGCCAAATAAAAATTCACTGATGAAAATAATTCCTTAAAAAGCAAAACTGGCCAAATGGAAAAACATATAAAAGCTCACTGAAAAAAATAATTCCTTAAAAATTAGAATTGGGCAAGTAGAAGATAACGACTGCACAAGACAGCAAGAAATAATAAAACAAAGTCAAAATATTTAAAAAATAGAAGAACATGTAAATCATCTCATTGGAAAAACAATTAACCTAGAAAATAAATTGAGGTCACAATTAAAGAAGTATTGGTCTACCTGAAAGCCATGATCACAGAGAGTCCGGCATTCATATTTCAAGAAATTATTATGGAAAACTGACCTGATATCCTCAAACCAGAGAGTAAAACAGAAATTAAAAGAATCTACTTAACAACACTGAAAGAGATCCCCCCCCCCAAAAAAAAAACAACTCCCAGGAATATTGTAGTCTAATTCTAGAGCTCCCAAGTCAAAGAGAAAATACTTCAAATAGCCAGAAAGAAACCATTAAAATACTGTGGAGCCACCATCAGGATCACACAAGAATTAGCAGCTACGACATTAAAGTAGTACTGGGCTTGGAATACTATATTCCAGAAGGCAAAAGAACTGGGATTACAATCAAGAACAACCTATTTAGCAAAATTAAGCATAATCCTTCATGGGGAAAATAGATACTTAATGAAATAGAAGACTTTCAAGCATTTCTGATGAAAAGACTAGAGGTGAACAGAAAATTTGACATTGAAATACAAGACTCAAGAGAAGCATAAAGAGGTAAGCATGAAAGAGAAATTATAAGGGACTCAATAAAGTTAAACTGTTTACATTCCCATATAAGAAGATGATACTTGTAACTCCTAAGAACTTTATCATTATTAGGGCAGTTAGAAGGATTCTACCTAGAAAGAGGGTGTGGGAATGAGTCAATTACGTTGGGATGATGTAAAAAATGGATAGGCAAGGAAGAGGGATACTCTGGGAAAAGGAGAAAGGGAAAATTATTGCACATAAAAGAGGAAAAAGAGGAGTATAAGGAAGAGGTCTTACAATAGAGGGGAAAATGATGAGAGGGAATGAGCAATACTTGAAACTCATTCACATCTAAATTGGCTCAAGCAACACTTGAACTTTTATTTACATCTAAATTGGTTCAAAGGGGCGGCCAGGTAGCACAGCGAGTAAGCACTGGCTCCAGTGTCGGGATGACCTGGGGATCGAATCCAGGCTCAGACACTTAGCACCCACCCAGAAACACGTGGCCGTGTAACCTTGAGCAAGTTACTTAACCCCAATTGCTCAGGAGTGGCCAGGTGGCTCAGCAAGTAGGAGCACCGGCCCCAGTGTCGGGATGGCCTGGGGATCAAATCGGGGCTCAGATACTTAGCACCACACCCAGAAATAACTGGCTGTGTAACCTTGAACAAGTTACTTAACCCCAATTGCTTTAAAAATAAATAAATAAATAAATAAATTTGTTCAAAGAACGGAAATTATATATATACATATACATATGCAATTTGTAATAGATATCTATGCTACCCAACAGGAAATTAGGAAGGGAAGGAGAGATCAGAAGAAGGAGGATGATAAAAGGCAGATTAAAAAAAAACACAGTGGTCAGAAGCAAAACAGACTTTAGAGGAGGGAAACAATAAAAAGAGAGAAGGATAAACAGGATGGCAGGAAATGAACAGTTAGTAACCATAAAAGTGAATGTGAATGGGATGAACTCTCCCAAAAAAACTGAAGTTGATTAGAATGGATTAGAAATCAGAATCCAAAAATATGTTGTTTACAAGAAACATACTTGAAATAGAGAGACACACACCGAGTTAAAATATGGGCCTGGAGCAGAATCTATTATGGATCAGCCAAAATAAAAAAAGGCAGGGACAATAATTATGATCCCAGACAAAATAAAACCAACAACAGAACTAAGTAAAAGGAGTAAGATAAGTTCCATGCTAAAAGGAACCATAGAAGATGAAGTAATGTCAATACTAAAAATATACACCAAATAGCATAGCTTTCAAATTCTTAAAGGAAAAGTTAAATGAGTAACAGGAAGAAATAGAAGATAGAACTATACAATTGAGGGACCTCAACCTTCTCCTACAAGGACTGGATAACTATAACTATAAAATAAATAAGAAAGAAGTCAAGGAAATGAACAGAATCTTAGAAAAGTTAGATATGATAGACCTCTGGGGGAAAAAAAGGGAATGGGAATAGAAAGGAATATATATTTTTCTCAGCTATATATAGAATCTTCACAAAAACTGACCATATATTAGGGCATAAGAAACTCACAAGCAAATGCAGAAAAGAAGAAATATTAAATGTACTCTTTTTAGACCACAATGCAATAACATTACATTTAATAAAGGACTGTGGAAGTATAGATTAATAGTTAACTGGAAATTAAACAATCTCATCCTAAAGAATGAGTGGGTCAAAGAAGAAATCATAGAAATAATTGGTAATTTAATTGAAGAGGATGACAATAATGAGACAATATTCCAAAATCTGTAGGATGCACCCCAAGAAGCACTTAGGGGAAAATTTATATCTCTAAATGCATACATCAATAAAAGAGAGAAAGAGCAGACCAATGAGTTTGGCATGCAACTAAAAAAATCTAGAAAAAGAACAAATTAAACACTAAAACAGAAATCCTGAATATCAAAGAAGAGATGAATAAAAAGGAAAGTTAAAAAAATATTGAACTAATACATAAAACTAGAAAATGGTGTTATGAAAAATACCAATAAAATAGATAAACCATTGGTCAATTTGATTTTTTTAAAAAGAAAATCAATTTATCAGTATCAAAAATGAAAAGAGAAAATTCACCACTAATGAAGAGGAAATTAAAGTAATTATTAGGAACTATTTTGCCCAATTATATGCCAATAAATCTGATAATCTAAGTGAAATTGATGAATATTTTTAAAAATAATAAATTCCCCAGATTAACAAAAGATGAAACAGAATAGTTAAATAATCCCATCTTAGAAAAAGAGATTGATCAAGCCATAAATGAACTCCCTAAGAAAAGAACCCCAGGGCCAGATGGGTTCATAAGTGAATTCTACCAAACATTTAAAGATTAATTCCAATACTATATAAATTATTTGGGAAAACAGGTAAAGAAGAAGTCCAACCATA
Source organism: Petaurus breviceps papuanus (assembly GCF_028583685.1). NCBI lineage: Eukaryota > Metazoa > Chordata > Mammalia > Diprotodontia > Petauridae > Petaurus > Petaurus breviceps. The sequence goes on along the minus strand of NW_027187281.1, from coordinate 2,734,240 downwards.
TGCCTTTTATGACACAAATATGGTGTTGATGCCTAAATCAGAAAAATCTAAAACAGAGAAAGAAAACTACAGACCAATTTCCCTAATGAATATTCATGCAAAATTTTTTAAATAAAATACAAGCAAGGAGATTACAACAATATATCCCAAGTATCATACACTATGACCAGGTGGGATTTATGCCAGTAATGCATGGCTGGTTCAATATTAGAAAAACTATCAACATAATAACTCCTTAAAAAACAGAGCTGGCCAAATGGGAAAAGATATAAAAAGCTCACCAAAAAAAAAATAATTCCTTAAAAATCAGAATTGAGCAAGTGGAAGATAATTCCATAAGACAGCAAGAAATCTTAAAACAATGTCAAAAGATTTTTTAAAAGTAGAAGAAAAATGTATCAATATAAAATATCAATAACAAAACTAACAGAAATCATATGATTATCTCAATGACTGAAGAAAAAAAGCTTTTGACAAGACAGCTCCCACTCCTATCAAGAACACTAGACAGCATGGGAACAAATGGAGATTTCTTTGAAAGGATAAATAATCTCTATGTAAAACCATCAGCAATCATTATCTGTAATGGGGATAAGCTAGAAGCATTCACAATAATATCAGGAGTGAAGCAAGGAAGCCCATTACAACCACTATTATTCATATTGTACTAGAAATATTAGTTAAAGCAATAAGAGAAGAAAAAGAAACTGAAGGAATTAGAACAAGCAATGAGGAAACAAAACTATCACTCTTTGCAGATGATATGATGGTATACTCAGAGAACCCTAGAGAATCAACTAAAAAGAAATAGTGATATAAAATAAACCCACATAAATCATCAAAATTTCTATATATAACTAATGAAGCCCAGCAGCAAGAGATAGAAAGGGAAATTCCACTTAAAATAACAACAGACAATATAAAATACTTGGAACTCTACCTGCCAAGACAAACCCTGGTACTATATGTGAACACAATTACAAAACGCTTTTCACAGAAACACAGATCTGAACAATTGGAAAAATATCAATTGCTCATGGACAGGTGGAGCCAATATAGTAAAAATGACAATTCTACATAAATTAGTTTACTTATTCAGTGCCATACCAATCAAACAGCCAAAAATTATTTCATACAGTTAAAAAAATAAAAACAAAATTCATCTGGAAGAACAAAAAAGTCAAGAATATCAAGGGAATTAACAAAAAAATGTAAAGGAAGGTGGACTAGCCAAACCAGATATCAAATTATATTATAAAGCAGCAATTTTCAAAAAAATCTGGTCCTGGCTAAGAGGTAGGGTGGGGGATCAGTGGAATAGATTAGATTACACAAGACACAGTAAACGACCATAGTAGTCTAGTGTTTAATAAACACAAAGACCCCAGCTTCTGGGTCAAGAACTCACTATTTAACAAAAACTGCTGGGAAAACTGCAAAACAAGATGATAGAAACTACATATAGACCAACATCTTACAATATATACCAACATAAGGTCAAAATGGGTACATGATTTAGACATAAAGGATGATACTATAAGTAAATTGGAAGAGCAAGGAATAGTTTACCTGTCAGATGTATGGAGAAGGGAAGAATTTAAGAGCAAACGAGAGAATTTAAAAATGTAAAATGGATAATTTTGATTATATCAAATTTAAAAGTTTTTGCACAAACAAAACTAATGTAACTGTTACAGGAATGTAAATTTTTAAGATCTTCCCTGCCCCTAAGTTAAGTGCACCTGGAGCCTGTGGTGGGAGGCTTGTTTTTCAGGAATGTCCACACCTTGGTGATTTGTGATTGGGCAGTGGGTCAAGAGGGTTGTTACATTCTTTGACCCAGGAGAAGGCTATATAATACCTGATGTGAGGCTTTGTTTTGGGGCTCACTTTGAGAAGTATTGTGTGATTTGACCAGATGAGACTGGGCAACTGCTGAGAGCCCCTGGCTTTGAAAACTGAGATGTTGATGCTTCCCTCTCTGATAACTGTGATTGGGTATGGATGTATGTAATGGTTGGACAGTTTGGAAGCCTGTCTGCAGAAATGTTTCTCTTTTAACTTTTGCTTGTAACCTCTGTATACTCTGAAGTTTGGGTTGCTGACTTTTTCCCCTGAACAAGGTAAATGATACAATTGATTGATTAAAGCAAGATTGTTAACCTATTTTGAATTGCTTTCCTTTAGAAAAGCAGATCTAAGAACCTGTGTTGGCAGCCACCCTGGAGAAGCTGAGGTGCTTGCTGCAACAGTAACCAAGATTAGAAGGAAAGTGGAAAGCTGGGAAACATTTTTTTACAGTAAATGTCTCTGATAAAGGCCTCACTTTCTCAAATATATAGATTACTGAGTAAAATTTATAAGAATACAAGTCATTTCCCTATTGGTAAATGGTCAAAGGATATGAACTGGCAGTTTTCAGATGAAGAGATCAAAGTTATCTATAGTCATATGAAGAAATATACTAATCCACTATTGATTAGAGAAATACAAATTAAAACAACTCTGAGTATCACCTCACAGACTGAGTATCATCTATAAGACTGGCTAATTTGACAAAAAAAGGAAAATGACAAATACTGGAGGGGATATGGGGAAATTGGAACACTAATGCACTGTTGGTAGAATTGTGAGCTGATGCAACCATTCTGGAGAGGAATTTGGAACTATGCCTAAAAGACAATCAAACTGTGCATAACCTTTGATCCAGCAATAGCATTACTAGGTCTGTATCTCAAAGAGATAAAAAAAAAAAGAGGGGGAGTGGGGTGGGGAAGAACCTACTTGTACAAAAATATTTATAGCAGCTCTTTTTGTGGTAGCAAAGAATTAGGAAATTGAGGGGATGTCTTTCAATCAGAGAATGGCTGAACAAGTTGTGGTAAATAGATGTAATGCAATACTATTGTTCTATAATAAATGACAAGCAGGATGCTCTCAGAAAAACCTGGAAAGACTTACATGAGCAAAGTGAAGTGATGGAACCAGAAGAACATTGTACACAGTAACAGTAACATTGTGCAACAATCAACTATGAATGATTTAGCTATTCCCAGTAATACAATAATCCAGGACAATTCCAAAGGCCTTATGAGGAAAACTGCTATCACATCTAGAGAAAGAAGTGATGAAATCTGAATGCAGATTGAAGCATACTATTTTCACTTTCTTAATTTTTTTAGTGTTTTTTTTTCTTTTGGTTCTTTTGCAACATGACTAATATGGAAATATATTTTCTATGATTGAACATATATAACCTATATCAAACAGCTTTCCATCTTATGGAAGGGGGAGGTAAGAGGAGGAATAAAATTTAGAACTAAAAATTTTTAAACAAATGTTAAAATTTGTCTTCATACATACTTAGAAAAAATGTTATAAAAAATAAATTGCCCAATTAACAGAAGAAAAAAAAGAATATTTAAATAACCATTTCTTAGAAAAGGAAGTTGAACAAGCCATCAATGAGCTGACCAAGGAAAAATCCCACAGGGGGCGGCTAGGTGGCACAGTGAATAGAGCACCGGCCCTGGAGTCAGGAGGACCTGGGTACGGGTCCGGCCTCAGACACTTAACACAAAAACTAGGCGTGTGACCTTGGGCAAAGTCACTTAACCCCAATTGCCCTCCAAAAAGAAAAAAAAAAGAAAAAATCCCCTGGATCAGATTGATTTATAAGTGAATTCTTTTTTTTTTCTTTTTGGAGGGCAATTGGGGTTAAGTGACTAGCCCAAAGGCTAGTAAGTGTGTCAAGTGTCTGAGGCTGGATTTAAACTCAGGTTCTCCTGACTCCAGGGCCAGTGCTCTATTCACTGCACCATAGTGAATTCTACCAAACATTTAGGAAACACTCAATCCCAATACTATATAAATTATTTGGAAAAACAGGCAAAGAAGTAGTCCTACAAAATTCCTTTTAAGATATAAATGTGGTTTTGATACCTAAACTAGGAAGAATAAAAACAGAGAAAGAAAACTATAGACCAATTTCCCTAATGAATAATGCAGAAATGTCAAATAAAATACTGGTGAAAAGATTATAGCAATATACCACAAAGATCATAAACTATAACCAGGTGGGATTTATACCAGGAATGCAGAGCTGGTTCAATTATTAGGAAAACTATCAGCATAATGATCACATAAACAAAAACAACAGCAACAAATCATATGATTATCTCAATAGATGCAAAAAAGCATTTAACAAAATACAACAGCCATTCCTATTAAAAACACTAGGAAGCATAGGAATCAATGGAACTTTTATTAAGATATGTAGCATCCATCTATAACCAAGAGCAAGTATCTATAATAGAATTTATAAACTTGAAGCCTTCCCAATACAATCAGGATTCAGAAGCAAGTGAGTCCATCATCACACAATTACTCTATATTGTACTCTATATCTATACATGTATATACTATATATGCTAGCTGGAGCAATAAGACAAGAAGAAGTAATTGAAGGAATAAAAATAGGCAATGAGGAAACAAAACTATCACTCTTCACAAATGATATGATGTTATAAAGAACCCTAGAGAATCAACTAAAAACTACTTGAAATAATCAACAACTTGAGCAAAACTACAAGATATAAAATTGTTCAGTCATTTTTCAATCATATCTAACTCTCTATGACATCAACTGGGGTTTTCATGGAAAAGATACTGGAGTACTTTGCCATTGCCTTTTCCAGCTCATTTCACTGATGATGAAAACAGAGGCAAACAGGGTTTAGTGACCTGCCCAGGGTCACACAGCTTAGTGAGTGTCTGAGGTCATATTTGAACTCAGGATGATGAATCTTCCTGACTTAAGGTCCAATACTCTATCCACCGCACCACTTAGCTGCCCCATGATATAAAATAAACCTACATAAATTATCAGCATTTCTATATACTACCAACAAAACCTAGAAGCAAGAGTTAGAAAGAGAAGTTCCACCTAAAATAATGACAGACAACATCAAATACTTGGGCATCTACTTGCTAAGACAAACCCAGTGATTATAGGAACAATTACAAAACACTTTTCACTGAAATAAAGACAGATCTAAACAACTGAAGAAATATTAATTTCTCATGGGTAGGATGAACCAATACAATAAAAAGTACAATTCTACCTAGGTTAATTTACTTATTCAGTGCCATGCCAATCAAACTACGAAAGAATTATATGACAAAGCTAGAGAAAATAGTAACAAAATTCATCTAGAAGAACAAAAGGTCAAGACTCAAGAGTATCAAAGGAATCGATTAAAAAAATGTGAAGGAAGGTGGCCTAGCAGTTCTAGATTTCAAATTGCATTATAAAGCAGTAATCATCAAAACAATATCGTACTGGCTAAGAAATAAAGTGGTGAATTAGTACAATAGATTAACTATATAATGTATAGTAGCAAATGATCATGGAATCTAGTGTTTGATAAACTCAAAGAATCAAGTTTTGGGGGGTAAGAACTCAACATTTGACAAAAATTGTTGGGAAGAGCAGAAAGTAATTTGGCAGAAACTAGGCAGAAACCAGCATCTCACACCATATACTAAGATAGGGTCAAAATGGATAAATGATTTAGACGTAAAGGTTGATATCAGAAGCGAATTAGGGGAGCATGGAAAAATGCACCTGTCATATCTATGGATCTAAAATGGATAATTTTGATTACATGAAATTAAAATGCCTTTGTACAAATAAAACTAATGCATCAAAATGAGAAGGAAAATGGGAAACTGGGGGAAAATTTACAGCAAGTTTTTCTAGTAAAGACCTAATTTTTCAAATATATAGGGAACTAAGCTAAATTCATAAAACTAAGTAAGCCATTCAGCAGTTGATAGTCAAAGGAAATAAACTGGCAACTTCCAGAAAAAGAAACCAAAGTTATCAATAATCACATGAAAAATGCTCTAAATAACTATTGATTAGAGAAATTCAAATTAAAACAACTCTGGGATACCAACTTACACCTATGAGATTGGCTTTTACAACAGAAAAGGAAAATGACAAATGCTGGAGGGAATGTAAAAAAAAATTTGAGACATTAATGTACTGTTGGTAGAGTTGTGAATTAGTCCAACCATCCGGAGAACAAATTGGAACTATGCCCAGAGGGCTATAAAACTGTGTATAACCCTTTTATCTACCAATACCACTATCAGGTCTGTATCCAAAAAGATCAAAGAAAAGGAAAAAGGAACCATTTGTGTAAAAATATTTATAGCAGCTCTTTCTGTGGTGGCAAAGAAATGGAAATCAAGGGGATGCCCATCGTTTGGAGAATGGCTGAACAAGTTGTGGTATATGATTGTGATGGAATACTATTATGCCATAAGAAATGATGAGCAAGATGATCTCAGAAAAAACCAGGAAGACTTATATGAACTGATGCAAAGTGAAGTGAGCAAAACCAGGAACACTGTACACAGTAACTGCAATATTTTAGGGATGATCAGCTGTGCAAGACTTATTTATTCTGATCAAGACAATGACTCAAGACAATTCCAAAGGACCTTTGATGAAAAATGCTATCCATATCCAGAGATAACTGATAAACTCTAAATGTAGATTGAGGCATACTTTTAAAAAAAACTCTCTTCATTTTTTATGGTTTTCTTTTGCAACATGGTTAATATGGAAATAAATGTGTTTTGCATGACTTCACATGTATAACTGACATCATATTGCTTGCCTTCTTAAAGGTAAAAAGAGGTGGAAGAAAGAGAATTTGTAATTCAAAATTAAAAAAATATTTGTTTAAAAATGTGCATGTGGGAGTCAAGATGGCAGAATAGAAACAGGACCTCCATACGGCTCCGGCTCACACCACCTCCAATTCATGTAAAAGGGGACTCTAAACAAACTTTGGAGCTACAGAACCCACAAAATGACACAGAGAAGTTAACCTCCTGCTGAGGACAGCCGGGCAGAATCGGCCAGTGCAGAGCTCTGGGAGCTGAGCCCAACCCCACTACGAGGTTTTAGCCCCAGGGCAGGCCTTACCAACCACCAGCTGGAGGGACTCCAGATCACCAGCAGCTGTGATGATCCAGAATTATCAACACATAGATGCTAAGGACAAAGTGAGAGGTCAGTGAAGTGTGGACTTTGGGACCCAGTAGTTGAGAGTGCATAGGCTTTTGCCCCCTGGGGCGAGAAGCTGCTGAGGGCAGCTGTGCAGCCACTCCTACGTGGCAGCTTCAGCTCCAGGCCTGCAGAGTGTAGGGGAACCAAGTGACCAGTCTGAGGGGTAATTGCTCTTGCTTTAACCTGCTTGGACCTGGATTGCAGTCTAGGGTGGAGGTCCTGGGGTGTGCAACCAGCTTACCAGAGCATATGGAGGCTTCAGATAGGGCACCCAACTAATACCTCCAGCAGCTGAGAAAACCCCAGCATTTGGAACGAAGCTCCCCCATCTGGTGGCAGAGTCCTATTGTGGCAAAAAGTCGAAAAGTCAAGTAATTGAGTGTCAAAATGATCAGGCAAAGAAAGCAAACCAAGCAAAGCAATCCAATATTAGACTCCTATTTTGGGGGCAAAAAGGAGCAAAGCATGGAACAGGAGGAAGACAGTGAAGTCAGAATTACTGCACCAAACAAAAGCTTCCAAGAAAAATAGGAGCTGGTTACAGGCCATAGAGGACCTTAAGAAGCAGATAAGAGAAGTGGAGGAAAAATTGGGAAGAGAAATGAGAACGATGCAAGAAAATTATGAAATGAGAGTCAACAGCCTGACTGAGAGAAATAACACCTTAAAAAACAGACTAACTCAAATGGCAAAAGAGGCTCAAAAAGGCAATGAGGAGAAGAATGCCTTAAAAAGCCAAATTTGCCAGATGGAAAAAGAATCCCAAAAGCTCAATGAGGAGAATCATTGCTTCAGAATTAGACTGGAGCAAATGGAAGTTAATGACTTTATGAGAAATCAAGATGCTGTTAAACAGATCCAAACAAATGAAAGAATAGAAGGCAATGTGAAATATCTCATGGGAAAAACCACTGACCTGGAAAATAGATTCAGGAGAGATAATTTTAAAATTACTGGACTACCTGAAAGCCATGATCAAAGTAAGAACCTAGAAATCATCCTCCAGGAAGTTCTCAAAGAAAACTGCCCTGCTGTTTTAGAACCAGAGGGCAAAATAGAGGTTGAAAGAATCCACTGATCACCTCCTGGAAAAGATCCCAAAAAGAAAACTCCTAGGAATATTATAGCCAGGTTCTGGAATTCCCAGATTAAGGAGAGAATATTACAAGCAGCCAGGAAGAAACAATTTGAATATTGTGGAAACACAATCAGGATAACCCAGGATCTGGCAGCTTCTACACTGAGGGATTGAAGGGCTTGGAATATGATATTCCAGAGGTCAAAGGAGCTGGGATTAAAATCAAGAATCACCTACCCAGCAAAACTGAGTATAATGTTTCAGGGGAAAATATGGTCATTCAGTGGAATAGAGGACTTTCAAGCATTCTTTTTTTTTTTTTTTTTAAGAAATTGGGGTTAAGTAACTTGCTCAAGGTTACACGGCCAGTTATTATTTCTGGGTGTGGTGCTGAGTATCTGAGCCCGGATTTGATCCAGGTCATCCCGACACTGGAGTCGGTGCTCTTACTCGCTGAGCCACCTGGCCGCCCCTAAGCAATTGGGGTTAAGTAACTTGCTCAAGGTTACACGGCCAGGTGTTTCTGGGTGGGTGCTAAGTGTCTGAGCCTGGGATTCGATCTCCAGGTGTTCTCAACACTGGAGCCGGTGCTCTTACTCGCTGTGCTACCTGGCCGCCCCTAACTTTCAAGCATTCTTGATGAAAAAACCAGAGTGGAATAGAAATTTTGACATTCAGATACAAGAAGCAAGAGAAGCATGAGAAGGTAAACAGGGAAAAGAAATCATAAGGAACTTATCAGAGTTGAACTATTAACATTCCTACATAGAAGAATAATAATTGTAATTGATGAAACTTTTCTCAATATGAAAATAGTTGAAGGGAACACAAATATATGTATGTGTGTGTGTCTATATTGGAGGGTATATGGACGTATGAATACATACATGAATATCTGTATATATGTTTACAGGTATACATAGAGGGCACAGGACCAATTTAATAGGAAGGGGTGATACTTAAAAGGTGAAATTAAGAGGTGAGAGAGGAATGTAATGAGAGGAGATGGGGAGAGAGAGAATGGGGTAAACTATCTCATATAGAAGAGGCAAGGGAAAATGGTTACAACGGAGGGGAAGAATAGGAAGGCAAAAGGGAATGGGTCAACCTTATTCTCATTGAATTTGGCTCGGGGAGAGAATGACATACACACTAAATAGGGTATCTCACCCTACAAGAGAGTAGGGGGGAAGAAGATGAGAGGGGGGATGATGGAAGGGAGGGCAATCTGGGGGGAGGGAAGTTGGAAGCACCCACTTTTGAAAAAGGATGGGATCAAAGTAGAGAATAGAGCAAGTGGGAGGTGGGATAGTAGGGAGGGAAATATAGTCAGTCTTTTACAATATATCTACTATGGTAACGTTTTGCATTAGCTACACATATACAACCTATACTGAATTGCTTATATTTCCAGTAAGGGTGGGTGACAAGGGAGGAAGAGAATGAATATGGAATTCAAAGTTTTAAAATCAGATGTTTAAATACATACATATATATTATTAATACTATTTTACATGTAATTGGGAAATAAGTTATACAGGCACTGGGGCATGGAGATCCACCATGACCTACTAGAAAAGTCGAAAGGGGTATGGGAGAGAGCAGATTGGAGGAGGGGATATCCTGTGGGACTGCTATTTTGGGGTGGTGGGTAGGGGAAAAACGGGGAGAAAATTTTTAACTCAAAATCTGGCGAAAATGAATGATATAAATCAGAAGTTCATAAAGCATTTGAAAAATGAAAAAATGTACATGTAGTTAAGAAATAAATATTTAATAAATGAATAAAAGTAATGAAAAATTTAAAAGAATATATAGGACCCCTTAATTAATTCAATTCCAGAGACAATTCTGTTTAGTGGCTTGCTGATTAACAACATTGAATGAGGCATAAAAAGTTATAATACAGGATTTCCCTGGAAGATATTTTCTCCAGTGTTAAAATGAAAAAAGAGATTTCCTTTAGATAATGAGGTCCTTTAAAAAAAAAGATAACAAGATCTGCTGGATGTATATATTTACAAATTATATTGTATGGACTGTAACATAGTCCAGGGCATAACAGAGCCTCCTTTATGAGATCCATGATTCTTCAAAAGAGATTGGTCTAATAATTTATATAGTTTTTTATTTCTATGTTGACCTGGGCTAGAAATATGACTCACTGATTTTCCCCTTTAGGATTTACCAATCAAGATGCAGTCTGCTTTTCTTTTATTGGGGGGTGGGGGAAGGGTGGGGGAGAAAAGAGTGGGACTGAGAGAAAATAAATAGTCAATTCAAGAAAAAAATTTTTTAAAGAACTGATCAACACAATGATCAACCATGATTCCAGAGAACCAATGAAGAACACTACCTACCTACCTGCCTGACAGAAAGGGGATGCATTCAAGTTGCTGGATGAGACATATTTTTAGACACAACCCACAAGGAAATTTGTTTTGCTTGACTATACATATTTGTTATAAGGTATTTGCCTTTCTTTCTTTTTTTCAATGAGAAAAGGAGGGAGAAAGAAAAATAAATACGTGTTCATTGAAAAAAAGTAAAATAAAATAAGTTACACTAAACAAAAATAATAAATAAAAAGAGAATTGGTTTTCCTCACAGGTTCCTTCTCACTCTAAATCCAATACCCTATGATTGAGCCTATGATCTATGGCTATTACTAACAGCATTATATTTCTCTCTGACCAAATTAGTCTGCTTAAGAGCAAAACATTGAACTTTTGTTGCCTCTAGCTTCATTACATTCAAGTGGATTTCTGCCCCCAATTTATACTTTCTGCCCCAAATTTCCAATATATATTTTATTTGCATTTCTTAGATAAATCTTAATAATGTAATACAGTATAGCAGTGCTTTAATTTGAAAGAGTTGTAACTTTAAAATCATGTCTTTATGCCTCTATAATTTAGATATTTTTCCCCTCAGAAGAAGTCATTCTTTGGAAAATAGCATTCTTTTGAGAAGATGTGTACCACAACAGAATTTCTGAATAGATGGATTTATGAATAGTTTTGATTCATTTTTGGTCAACCCCCACTATCAAGGAAATATCAAGAATGTTGGCATGAATATTATTTCAAAAATAAACTTTGTAATTATTTCTCTGTCAAAAGAAATTCTTGGCCTCCCACAAATTAAAATAAATCCTTTATGCTTCAAAATTTTCATTATGATGCTAATCATTAAATTATGAGCTCATATCTTATTCTGCACATTGCTACTTGTGCATTAGGGATTCTTTTCTAGCATACTCCACAAATTCTTGCCCCAAAGTTGTTTTGTAAAAATATTCCTCATATATTATAGCCCAAACTCAACACAAAAATTTTTAAAACTGCATAATCAGCTAAGCGACAATACCCTTTTACCTCCAAATGCTATGTTACCTAACATGTAAGGGAGGATAAATAGTAAAGTTCCATGATCTGCTCTAGAGCCCATCTCATTGGGTACTGAGCCTATTCCAAGGCCACATATGGGGAAATATGTGGTTCAATAGTAAAAGGACTTGGTACTTTTATATGACTTAGCTAACTCTGAGTGGTCCCTTGATACTCTCCTTACTCTCTGATAACAACAGGGGGACAGGGTTCTACCTCAGTTAAAAAGGAAAGAATTTACATCTCACTCTCTTCCACCAATGGTTTCTTATGGGAAGTAACTTTGCCTTGCTAGACTTTCTGTAATAGCCTAGGGAAAGAGTGGCATACATTCCATTCCCTCTAGTCTACCCCACAGCCGCACAGCACCTACACATATATGACGGCTAGAACAGGGGCTTGGGAGCCTGGGGACCCTGGCTGCCTTTTGTGTTTAGTTTCTTCCCCAAGCATGGGTGACCAAGTGCTGATCCTGAGAAAATCATTTCTGCCCTGCAGGTATCTTCATGAATTTGAGGAGTTAAGGATCTTGGGTGGTGGGTCCCTAAGTCAGAACAGACTGGTTTTTGAAACTCAAGGGACTGTGGAACTGAATGTTGTAAACTAAAAGTAAATAAATAAATAAAAGAAAAAAAAAAGACCAGACTGGCAGCAGGAAAAGTTTCTGGATTGGAGAAGATGACCACTAACGACAAAATGAGACCAACCCTTGGCCTAGCTTTCTGGAAAGACTTGGACCTGGAAGAAATTATTTGGACAGTATAAAATGTTAATTCAATAGTTGCACAAATTGCTCCATATTCTAATGTCTGTGTCACAACCACCCAGGAAAGTATAATAGTATAATATTAATAATAGTAGCTATAAGTTATTATGGCTTATTTAAGCTTTCTGTCAAAGTACAATTGTGAATCTTTTGTATTTAGCCTTTCTTTTGCATATGGATGAAGTAAATTGTTCCCTAAAGCACTGTAGCATACAGAATTGAGAGCTGACTTTCAAAGCAGGGAGACCTGGGTTCAAGTTCTCCCTTTCATATATATTAGCTATGTCTCTTATAAAGTCCTTTAACCTCTCGGTGCTCTACTCTCTAAGACAGGAATTCTTAACCTAGGTTCCAAAAGCTTAATTTCAAAATTTTGATAATTGTATTTTAACATAGTTTATTTCTATCATAATCCTATGTATTTTATGCATTTAAAAACATTATTCTGAGAAGGAATACAGTTTTCATCAGACTGCCAAAACAATCCATGGTATAAAAAAATGTTAAGAATCCCTGCTCTCTGACTAAACTGCAGAAAAAATGAAGACCTATATTGATAGAGGGAACTGCCTCTCCAGGAAGCTAGCTTTCAGTACCAAGAAAAGCACAGGTCCAATCCTCAACCCTATGCTAACTTAAAGTGCATATTGAATATCGTTCTACTCCTAATTTTTGAGGACACCCTAGACACCAGCCAAACCTAATCTTTGAACAATTCTTCTTGGGGCAGGGGAATATAAAAATTTAATCTCTCTCTTTTGAGGCCAAGGTTCCCTAGGAACTAACCCAGTCTAGGTCCTGAACTGAAAAGGATCCCTTAGTAGAATGAGAGAAGGCAAACATTCCAGACTCTGTGGGCCTAGCAGCCATTCTCATACCTTTTCATGAAACCTGTAATCTGCCCTTACTTCACACAAATACAATATTAACATACTTCCCTATATGCTCATTTATTTTAAACTTTATTCCCTAAACCCAGAGTTTAGATCAGTGTCTCCCTTATATTAGGTGCTTAATGGATAATTGTTAAATGAATAAATTATGGAACATTTTTTGGGAAGGGGCTGAGAAGAAGCAGAGAAAGGAAAAACTTGTACTGAAGAATGACTCATTCCTCCCCCAGCCCTCTTCCACTGGTGTAAAACTATTTAGGCTCAATATAAATGAATTAGGTTATACACACATATATAATATATGTGTATATATATATGTATATTTGAGTGCACACTTGTGTGTGTATGCATGTATATACTTCATATATTCACACACCCATACTACTTGGACGAACTAATGAATCCCAGAGGTCAGTTCTTTCTCAGAGAAAGAAGAGATCAAAATGAAAATTAATTATAAGACTACAAGTCACTCCCCAATTGATCAATAGTCAAAGGATATGAACAGGCAGTTTTCAGATGAAGAAATTAAAGCTATCTATAGACATATGAAAAAATGCTCTAAATCAGTATTGAGTAGAGAAATGCAAATTAAAACAACTCTGAAGTACCACATCACACCTATAAGATTGGCTAATATGACAAAACAGGAAAATGATAAATGTTGGAGAAGACATGGGAAAATTGGAACTCCAATGCATTGTTGGTGGAGTTGTCAACTGATTCAACTATTATGGAAAACAATTTGGAACTAAGCCCGAAGGGCTATAAAACTGTGCATTCTTTTTGATCCAGCAATGCTACTAGAGCTGTATCCCAAAGAGATCATAAAAAAGGGAAAAGGGCTTATGTATACAAAAATATTAATAGCAGCTCTTTTTTGGTGAAAAAGAATTGGAAACTGAGGGGATACCCATCAATTAGGGAATGACTGAACAAGTTGTGGTATGTGATTATGATGGAATACTATTGTGCTGTAAGAAATGAGAAACAGAATGCTCTCAGAAAAATCTGGACTCACATGAGCTGATGCAAAGTAAAATGTACTCTGTACAAAGTAACAGAAATACTGTGTGATGATCAGCTATGAATAACTTAGCGATTCTCAGCATATGAGTCTCCAAAAGACTCATGATGGAAAATGTTATCCACATCCAGAGAAAGAACTATGGGGTCTCAATGCAGATCAAAGCATATTATTTTCTTTTTTTTCTTTCTCATGGTTTTCCCCTTTTGTTGTGATTCTTCTTTCACAACATGACTAATGTGGAAATATCTTTAATATAATTGTACATATATAGCCTATATCAGATGTCATGCCTTCTTATGGAGGTGAAAGGAAAAGGAGGGGGAAAATTAGAACTAAAAATATTATTAAAGTGGATGTTGAAAACTAAAAAATAATTAATTAGAAGAACTTTTAAAAATGCAAATTAAGATGTTTCATAGCTTTAAAATGGGCTAAAATGAAATGAGAAGAAACACAATGAAACAAATGAAAGCTATAGCTCTCATCCAAGAACTTCTGATTTACAATTCCAGGGTTATAAACAAAGATTTACAATACATTTTGCCTATATGAAATTGCATTATTCTTGCATTATTTTGTCAATAACCTATAATATTAATTATATAGAGAGAGACAATATAGACATCAACAATCATAATTTAATTCTTCATGAAAAGTTCCTTGCTCACAGGGTGACATATTTCCCTTTATTCTTTAGTAGAAAATTCTATTTCCCTCTCAGTGTCTAAGTATCTTTGTATTTACTATTTTACATGTTTCTTAAAAATTCTTTAAAGTTCTTTAAGAGTTCTAAAATTGTGTTTAGTGCTTAACATACATCTAAGCCTACAAATATTACATTCTGTCATGAAATTCTATAATGTCCTCTAGCTTTTGTAAACACTCAGTTTTCTGGATTCATGAATTTATTTAGTAACTAAGAACATCATGCCTAACTAATTCAAACATTTCTTTTGCAGTTTTGAGTTGAAGTTAATCTATTTAGTACATCCTGTATCTTCTCAGTTTCATAACATCAAAACCATATATACACACACACACACATACAGAGTATGCGGTTTCTTTCAACAGCTCAGAAAAACCAACCAAGATTAGAGCATTAAGGGCGATTTATATCACTTTTAACAGTAGTACAGAGAAATGCCCAAGTTAAAATGTATGACTGCCCTGACATTTTGGGATAAAGTGTGAAATTCTCTAAGTTAAAAAAAATGAATTACGTTTAGAGTTTCTATTATGCACATGCTGATGAAACCATTCTTTAGTCATATCACCAATTTACATAAAAGAAAGATACTCATTTTCCCACACTGTCCTTTTAATAAAACTGTCTATGAAAAATGCCTTGTTGGGGGCAGCTAGGTGGCACAGTGAATAGAGCACCGGCCCTGGAGTCAGAAGGACCTGAGTTCAAATTCGGCCTCAGACACTTAACACAAAACCTAGCCATGTGACCTTGGGCAAGTTACTTAACCCCAACTGCCCTCCAAAAATCAAAAAAAAAAAAAAAAGAAAAAGAAAAAAAAGAAAAATGCCTTGTTGGCTAATTTACATAAAAGAAAGACACTCATTTTCCCACACTGTCCTTTTAGTAAAACTATCTATGAAAAATGCCTTGTTGGCAATGAGAAATGACTAAATAAGATGTGTGATACATGAGTTTAGAGGAAGACAACTCTTTTGTAAGATATAACAAATATGAAAAATTGAAAGAATAACTGGAAAACTTAGGTGAACTAATACAGAGTTAAGAGAGTCATACTGGAAAAATAATGAACACAATGATCAAAACAATATAAGAATAAAATTGCCACATAATTATAATGACCAAGATCTGAGATGTACCTGTCTTCCATCTTTGCAGGAGGTAAGGGATTATGGTTGCAAAATACATAATAAATCAACTGACATGTATTTATTTAGTGCCCACTACGTGCTAATATGTGGATACGGTTATACTAAGAATGAAACAGTCCCTACTTGCAACAAACTTACATTCTCATGGAGGAGACAAGAAATACATACAAAAATATATACACATAAATATAAAGTTAATAAACTGAAATCTATACACATTAGTTATGCATGAAGTAGTTTAGAAGGGAGGCCACTAGTAGTTGGAAGGATCATGAAAGGAGTCGTGGGGAAGTTGGTGCTTAAGCTTCATTATTAAAGGAAGAAATGAACTATATGAGACAGAGGTATGGAGAGAGTACATTCTTTATACTATCAAACATGGCTGATCTATTGCATGGTTTTACTGAAATATTTTTTCTCTTTATTTTTTTAATTTTGGTTACAAGAAATGTCTCAGTAGATAGCAGAGGAAAGGAGGTTTAATCAGAAGTAAATGTGAAATTGCAACAAAAATCAATTAGAAAGAACTCTCAAAAATTAAAACAAAAAAAGCGAGTGCACTGTTGGTAGCATTAGTTACACTGAAAAATGTTACCAACCAAGAATTTTTAAAAATCAGACACTAAAAATATTTTCTTGAGGATGTCCTCTATGAAAAGTTATAGCATAGAATAATAATAACCAGTAACAGAAAAAATGGTTGAGACCCAGATCTTCTGAATTGAAGCCTTCATGCTTGCTGTTATACCACAGTGTGTCATATTTATGACACACTTACTTTGACTCTCCTTGAATATTTTCTGTAACGAGGATCATATTGTCTCCCAAGGTAACCCATTCCCTTTTAGACACTTCTAATGGTAAAGCAGTTGTTGATATCGAGCTTAAATCTGTCCTATAAACTTCTACCCACTGGTTCTGGTTCCTACCTTCAGTGCCAAAATTAAATCTAATCTCTTTCATGCTAATAACTGACGTTTTAAAAAATGATTTACACTGGGGCGGCTAGGTAGCGCAGTGAGTAAAGTACAGCCCCGGAGTCCGGGGGACCCGAGTTAGGTTCCGGCCCCAGACACAACACCCACACAAAAAAACTAGCCGTGTAACCTTGGGCAAGTTACTTAACCCCAACTGTCCTCCAAAAGGCCCCCCTCTCCCCCCCCAAAAAAGATTTACATTATTAGATCTTGCTAAACCCAAGTGAATGTTGCTTTGCTGTTCCCATGTGACGATCCTTCATATAGTGGAAGATGATTAGATTTTCCCCCATGCCTGATTCTTTATTCCTTGAGGTTAAACTATTCCAGTTCCTTTAGCCATGACATGGTTTAAAAATCACATAATCTCTGGCACTTTCCTTTAAATGTTTCGTAATATATTAGTATACTTCCTAAAATACTTCAAGGATCTATGATTTCATCTATATGGATATTTCCTTCATCAGCTCAGATAACTCAGTAGATTTTCAAGCTAGGTTGTTATATACTTAAAAAGAAAAATAAGCTGTGTACCATAGAGACTCACAATTTCCTGTACAATCCTTTTTCTGTTCTATTTTTGTATGTAAAAATACATATTTTATCTGATGTTTGTTAAACTCAGAACAAAAAATAAAATGTAAAATGCTTGTGACCAAAAACATTCATGACCCTTTGTTCAATACAGTGATGACACTATCTAAAGTTAGACTGGCATGTTCTGGGACAATGTATTTGAAGTTTTTCTATATTCTTAGGATCTGTCAGTCCTAAATTCCATGGAGATTGTTTTTGAAAACTCAAAGTCACTTCAATGGCACAATGAAACATCAAACCTGGACTTTACTGGAGGTCCTCTTAAAATGCAATGCCCCTTTGGGCATAATGATCTATTGGAAATGCTTCCAAATATGATGTAATCTACATAAAGTACAGTGAGATATTATCTCCTGGATCCTAGACACTAAACTACTATTAATTCAGCCTAAGAATGTTAGCTTTTTTTTAAGCAACCCATTACACTCTTGGTTTACATTTTAGCTAATGGTCAACTAAAATTCCTAGATACATAATAATCTTGTACACATGCAATGCTTTTAGACAACATGGGACCTGAATTTAGAACTTTACATTTATTCCTGTTAAATTTTATCATTAAATGGCCTACACAAAACTTCACAAGTGAGTATTCTACACACAGCAGTGAAAGATTAAGAGCATAGGTATTTTTTTTTTAAGAGAGTAGTTAGAACATGAAAAGTGACACTAAACAAATGACCCTTGGCAGAAGCCACTGCCTTTTCCCCTCCTGATGGCTTCTCAGGGACTTAGGTGGCCAGACAGATTGCATTCACTGGGGCACTGAGGAAAGCTGGATCTGAGAATGGAGCACAACTCATATGGAAGCCAGCTGAGTTTGACCTCAACACCAGTCTGCCACAGTGGTTTTTCATGAGTGAAAAATTACCAAATTAATATTTTTGCTAAGAATGGCTGGGAAGAAAAATATTAGTTATCAAAGGATATGAACACATAATTTTCCAAGGAAGAAATCCAATCCAAACTATCAACAACTTTGTGAGAAACTTTCAGAAAACTGACTTTTCCAAGTCAGTAATAATTATAGAAATACTAATTAAAGTAACTTTTAGGTTCTAGGGGAAACTAGGTAGCACAGGTGATAGAGCACTATGCCAGGAGTCAGAAGAGCCAAGTTCAAATCAAGCCTCAAAACACTAGCTAACCATGTGACTCTGGGTAAATCATTTAATCCTTATCAATTTCCTTATCTGTAAAAAGGGAATCATACTAGCCCCTGCCTCCTAAGGTTGTTGTGAAGTTCAAATGAGATGATAATGGTAAAGCACTTAGCACCATGCCTGAAACATAGTAAGTGATAAATGTTAGCTATTATTATTATTACATGATATCCACCAGACTGGCAAAAATGTCAAAAAAGTGAAATGCCAATTGTTGGTGGGATTTCAGAAAAACAGAAATTAAGGCAGAAATATGAATTACTATTATTATACCTAGCATTTACAGAGTACATTAAGGCTTAAAAAGCACCTTAAGTATTTTATCTCATTTGATCTTCACAATAATCCTGTGAGGTAGGTGCTTTTATTATCTTCATTTTATACTCAAGGAAACTGAGATAAAGGTTAAGTGCTCCTAGGGTCACACACAGCTAGTAAGTGTCTGAGGCATTATTTGAACACAGATTGTCCTGGTGGCTAGTTTAGCATGCCCTATCCACTTTGCTACCTAGCGAGTGCTCTTCTGGAAAGCATTTTGAAACTATACCCCCAAAGTCACTAAACTTAGTGTATCCTTTGACCCAGTAAAAGCACTACTATACCTAAAGGCCAAAGAAATTGAAGAAGTAGGAAAAGGACTCATATGTACCAAAACATTTACAACAGTTCTTTATGTAGTAGTAAAAAAAAAACTGAAAACTAAAGGGGTGTCAAAAGGAGTTTTCATCTGTTAAGGAATGGCTATGTAAATTATGGCTTATGAACATACTGAAATATTGTCGTGCCGTAAGAAATTAAATAGATGAAGTCAGAGAAAATTGGGAAGAGCTGTATGAACTGATGTAGAACAAAGAGAGCAGAACCATGAAAATTTATACAATTACAGTATAAAGAAAGACAACTTTGGAAGACTTGAGAAATCTGGCCAAACCACAATTCACAGAATCAATGATGAAGCATGCTTCCCACCTTTTGACAGAGAGTTGATTGATTCAAGATGCAGAATGAGATAGATTTTTGGACATAACCAATGAGAGAATTTGCTTTGACTATGCACAAATGATAGTTTTCCATTTTTTTTTTCTTGTTCAATGGAGGGTGAGGAGAAAGAGGTTATAAAGAAGAAAAAATAAATACTTATCAATTGAAACAAATAATGAAATTAACTTTTTAAAAGAGTGATTGGGAGGAACTGAACATCCTGGCCTATTTACACTGTGGGGTTGATGCAGGGTCTAGAAGATGATCCAATGTACTATGTACATTGATGTTAACTTGACCTGGTTCACTACTTTCTTTTTCTTTTTTTTTTAGAGCAGTTGGGGTCAGTTACACGGCCAGTTATTTTGTGTGGGTGTTAAGTATCTAAGGCCAGAACCGATCCCGAGTCCTCCTGACTCCAGGGCTGGAGCTCTTACTCACTGCACCACCTAGCTGCCCCCTGGTTCACTACTTTCTACTAATCTGATGAAAGACTGTATGTGCAAGTGTGTTTGTGTAAGAATCTTAACAGAAAAATAATGGGAAGAGAATAAAGGAGAAAAGCCTCACTAAATAGGATGGGGTAGGGGAAGAAGAGAGAAGGTTACAGACTATTTATTCATTTAGTGTATGTCCACACCAACTTCAAATAAAGGAATACAGCAATAGCACCTTCAAAGGGAATGAAGCAAGGGAAAAGAGGCACAGAAAGCTTGGCAGGTACCCCAGAGCTCTGATACTAGGTAGTGAACATGAGAGTCAGCACTAAGTGCTTGATTGATATTTGGGAATTGATTGACAGCTGTGATACCTTTCCTGCTTTCCTGCCCCTCTCCATCCCCACTGGATTTCATGTCAGAGGACCTGTGCTTGCTTGTATCCCATCTTAAGAAGCTTCTTCCTTTCTATTGTGTGTGAGCATCTTTAATCTAAAAAGTAACAGCTCTGTTTCAACACCAGAAGTCCCATTTGAAAAGTGTTTAACTTAATGTCTGCCATTTAACCTAAAAGCAGTATGCTTTATACAATAAATGTATGACCAAAAGTTTGTGTATGAATACAATCTTATTTCCAATAAAATCTTATGTCTATCTATTCTTATTCTAAGAATCAAGAAATTCAATTTCATTGCTTAGTATTTCTGGTACTACAGTTCTAAGCAAAAAGTATACATTGTAATTCTTGTTCATATATTCTCAGGTTTTATTATTATAAAAATATGACAAGGCAAAATTCATAACACCATTCAATATCAGGAGCAATGGAGGAGCTCTTCTGGTCCTAAGAAAACTGTTGTATCTCTTTCAGACTGGGCTTTCTAGGCTGTAATCCCCCAGGGAAAAGAAGGTTAAATTGGATAAGAAGGGGAACGGTTATATATGGTCCAGGGAGTACTAAAAAACACCTTAGCAGATGTGCTGTTTCTTCTTGGATTCCTTTGTTTTGTTCGTTTTTTTTGGAGGGGGAAAGGTAGGGCAATTGCAGTTGAGTGACTTGCCTAAGGTCACATAGCTAGTAGGTGTCAGGTGCCTGATGCCGAATTTGAACTCATGTCCTCCTGACTCCAGGGCCAGTGCTCTATTCACTGCACCACTTAGCTGAAATATCTTTATAGTAGATAACATTGAGACCTTTCTGTAGACTTTTTTTACTTTTAAGATGAAAAATTCATTTTATTCCTAAATTCTGGGTCTAGCTCCTGAATCCAAAGCAAATTTGTTGAATGCTGATTTGAGTGAATAACTTCAGAATCTGTTCCCACAGAAAAAAAAATTGACTTCGAGCATTACAAGATCAAATTTAAAATATATGGGTGCAGTTAAAAGCATTAAACTTGGAATCAGGAAAACCCCTTTTAGCCCAAGAAATTTTTATAACACGGGTATATAGATATGTAAATCAAACATTTACGGATAATAAATCATAAAGAAATAAAGAATTCTTTGGAATACACAGAATTTTTACCATTTATTAAAGACAACAGTGTTAAGTCTGAGCTGAGGTTTTCCTGGCAGCATT
Source organism: Petaurus breviceps papuanus (assembly GCF_028583685.1). Classification (NCBI taxonomy): domain Eukaryota; kingdom Metazoa; phylum Chordata; class Mammalia; order Diprotodontia; family Petauridae; genus Petaurus; species Petaurus breviceps. The sequence goes on along the minus strand of NW_027187281.1, from coordinate 2,712,406 downwards.
CCCTGGTGTTGTGTGATGGCATGTGCAGTGCTAAATGCGCACCTTGCGTTTTCAGAACCAAGGCTGCAGGGAAGTCATGCGGTGCAACATGGGGGCAAGCCCTGCCAGAAGCACCTCGGATTCTTTACACATTTGATTTTGAATTAATTATTTTTAGTCCTTTTGGGTTTAGAAACCTGTTTCTGGTGCCAAATTTTTCAACAACCCCACATTTAGTTAGGAGACCCCCATACAGGGTCAAAACCCACAGTAGAAGAAGCGCTTATTTACAGGGTCAAAGAAGAGGATAATCCATTGTTTTTAGTGTCATTTTTTCCAATAAAACCATATCCCTTTTTGATGCTGTCATAAGACTGTACCAAAAGCTGGGGTGGAGGAATTTTTTCTGAGTTTTAGTAGTTATAGCTGTTGTGGAAGAAGAAATTGAAGCACCTTCAAGAAAGCTGCTCTCTTGCCTTCCAAAGGCTTCTCCCCCAATGTTAGGGGAAGATCTGGTTAGAAGTATGACTGGCAGCATAAAGAAGGCTACTATTCCTAGGGCTCTAGGGTGTACCTGGGCTTTTCAGGGAAGATGGTCAGCATTCATTGGTACTGATCGTGGCCCTTTTTCGCCAAGGATAATGATCTAGGGGGAGGGGAAGGAAGAGCCAGAGTGCCCCTAGTCCTCAGACTTTATGGACATTTGGGTAAACATTTAAAGATCCTTAATCAACATTAAGTAAGTTGCAGGACAATTACAGATCTGTACTGGCAAAGGGGATTTCTTTGATGGGAAATTAGTTCCTTACATCAATAAAATCACACATCTAGTATAAAAAAAGTTGCTCCATTTAATTAAAGGTTAGTGCTAATCTGGAGTAATTAACAGTTAAAATGGATAAACTGACATGAATTTGGTTTATGAAATATAATCATCCCAATTATTTAAAACAGTAAAACCCCACTGGGAAATGTGAGAAAATTCTGCTAGCAATAATTTCCTTTCTAAAAAAGAAAAATTCTATATGTATATATACACATGTAATGGGAATGTAAATTTGTAAGATCTTCCCTGCCCCTAGGCTAAAGTGCACCTGGAGCCTGGGATGGGAGACTTGTTTTTCAGTAGATACTTCTTGATTGGCCAGTGGGTCAATAACGTTGTTACATTCTCTGAGCCAGGAGAAGGCTATATAAGCCCTGATGTGTAGCTTTGTTTTGGGGCTCACTTTGAGAAGTGTTCTGTGATTTGATCTGAATTCTGGGAAGCTGTTGTCCAGAGCCCCCCGGCTTTGAAACCCAGATGTTGTTTGGTATGGTTGTAATGGTTGGACAGTTTGGAAATATGTCTACTTGATCTGTTTCTGTCTTGATAATTCTGTCTGTATATTCTGAAGTTTGGGGTGCTGACCTTTTTCCCCTGAACTAGGTAAACGATACATATTTGACTAATTAAAGTAAGCTTGCTAACCCATTTTGAGTTGCTTTCCTTTATCAAAGCAGATCCAAGAACCTGTGTTGGCAGCGACCCTGAGGACGCTTGGGGTGCTTGCTGCTACAACACATATGCACACATATATTACATATGATTTAACAAATGGGTAACAATTTTTTAAAAAAGTATGGCATTATTCCCCCATATGGAAATAGATGTAATTTCCTCTATTTTGCTGTAGGCAGCTAGGTGGCCCAGTGGATAAAGCACTTAGTCTTGACTCAAGAAGACCTAAATTTAAATCCAACCTCAGACACTTACTAGCTATGTGACCCTGGGCAAGTCAATTCACCTGTCTGCCCCAGTTTCCTCATTCCTATAAAATGGGAATAATAGCACCAACTTCATGGTGTTGGGCAGATCAAATGAAATAATATTTGTAAAGCACTTAACAGTGCCTGGAATATAGCAGGCACTAAAGAAATGCTTATTCACTTCCTTTCTCTAATATTTTATCTACCTTTTTTAAAGCAACCTCTTTAGATTTAATTACCTATGTTGATGAGAAAACCCTTCACTATATATATGAGAACATTTTTCTGAACTCATGGAAAACCATGATGTTTTTGAACAGAAGACTAAGAATCCTTTAGGGATAGACAAGCAATAATAAAAGAATAATTATAAAACAAATTTTTAAAAATGTATACTATGTGGTAATTTACTTTGCTGAGTGGATATCAAATCTTATTTGGTCAAAATACAAGTGAATCATGTTATTCACATTCATAATTCATTTTCAGTTCAAACCTTTACTGATCATATAGTTTATGTGAGAAAGGTAGTGTGATAGGTACCCATAATTACTAAATCAAAATATGTTCTTTAAAGTAAAAAAACATTCACGTAATGATTTTTAAAATACTTGTATTTAACTAATAAAAATGAAAATCAGTGATACAAACTCATTTGTATATTATAGTAATTAGAGTCCTTTGCCTTTGTTATTATTGTTCAGTCATTTTTTAGTTGTGTCTGATTCTTTGTGACCCCATTTAAGATATTCTCAAAGATTCTACAGTGGTTTGCCATTTCTTTCTCCAGTTCATTTTACAGATGAGGAAACTGAAGCAAATAGGGTTAAGTGACTTGGCCAGGGTCACACAGCTAGTAAATACTTGAGGACAGAGTTTTCCTGATTTCAGGCCTGGCACTCTATCCATCGTACCACCCAGCTGCCCTCATTTGCCTTTAGATGGTACTAACAAAAAAGCTATAAAAAGAACAGACTCAAGGCAAAGAATCATGGGATATGATAACTGGGTAAGAATAAGGGTTGGCCTAGACAATTCCCTCACCCCACTAAAAGTAAGTGATAGGATACCATGCCTAGAATCCATAACTAGGTAAGAAAATATCTTCACTAGGAGTAAACAAGGCCTGGATATTTCCTAAGGTAAGACAAGTCATTCTGACTGGTTGAGGGATTTGATCATGCCCCTTAGAAGGAATTGCCTTGATCTCCTCCTGCCTGCTTATGACAGGAGGATGTTGTGGACTTTGGAAGGGCAGAGGATTTGGACTTTTCAACTAATGCTAGCACATCTCCAGGATAGCAAGAGCTGACAGCAACTGTATGCATTGGGAGCCAAAGTCAAGAGGAGGGAAAGCAAATTCCAGGCTCTACATAGAGTCCAACAGAAAAATTATACAAAACTTAAGGGGCATATCTTGAGGTCTCTCAAGCAAATGGACTTCCAGGATCTGTGGGTTACCCCTTTGCCACATGTGTGCTCTCAGCTTGAGCCCATCTTCCCCTAGACCAGGGGTGGGGAACCTGGGGCCTCAAGACCACTTGTGGCCTTCTAGGGCCTCAGTGTGGCCTTTTGATTAAGTCCAAGTTTTACAGAACAAATCCTTTTATTAAAGGGATTTGTTCTGTGAAGTGTGGATTCTGTCAAAGGGCTGCACTTGAGGACCCCAAAGGCTGAAAGTGGTCTCAAGGCCCCAGATTCCCCACCCCTACCCTATACTCTGTATGTACTGGTGGTCTAAAAGTGTGTCAAGGATTTGGTGGGGGGATGTTTTGTAAAAATTGTACCAAATATGCCACTTTAGTAAATACTTGTTTCTACTGGCTAATTACGTCTGTCAGACTATTCATTATCAATGGCTCATCACAGAAGTAAAGAAGCATACTACTGATAGTTGAAACTTACTGAATTACAAAGACAACCCTTATGCCCCCTCTCTTGCCAAATCCAGTGGTGGGTAAGGACAGTGGATCCAAAGCACGTGCTAAATAACTCTAAGGGAATCTTGATACTCACAATAATTAAATCATTTTAAATATTAGGAAACAAGCCCTAAAAGATGATTTTGTAAGGTGAAGCCAGTGGCAGGGCTATGACTAGAATAAGTCTCCCAACTCCTGAGTCGATGTTATTTCAAGAAGTTTAATTAAGGCACTCATATAAGTACTGGCTCACAGAATTTTCAAATATTACAAAAATTCAAAGTTTGCTGGGGGGTAGGAGGGGAAAGAGGGTTACTCTGGGAAAGAAGTGCATGATAGAATCCTAGACAGCACCTTAGTGGTATCAATTTTACTAATAAAATAATCATTCAAAAGCACAACTGATTGTGAAATCTACTTGATTTATATGAATGCACCCTAAGCAAATACATTCAAGTAGTCACAATTTCAATAGGTGAGAAATCAGTTAAAAGCACTGTATACTCAGTTAAAAGTTTGTTACTCAACAATATCCACTGCTGATGAAATACTGAAAATAAACTAAATTTTCTCTCAATCCTCCCCAAATTCATCATTGCATTCCTGCATATTATTCAAATCTGAACAAAGACTTCTTGAAACTTAAGTCCTTTAACAACCACGGGATAGAATTTATAATTTCTTTCATTATTTTTACAGCTGTTTGATTCCTTTGATGTCCTTGTCACCCAAACCCATCAGGCAGCTGGATCATTGGCTGGGCTTGAATAATTGAAAGCTTAACTCAATGCAATAAGATAGTTCTCTTCACCTCCTCTACCAGAATGCCAAAACTAAGAGCAGCACAATGAAGACTTTCAACAGTCTAGTTGTCGACTTCATAGTTAGATTTATACATGTGTGTCCCTGATACAAATTAACCTCATAATTTTTTAATGGTGCTTGGGGGAAAGGAGCTCAGAAGTATGGGAAGTTTCTAAGGAAAAAAAGAGAACACCTTAGATCTTAAGAGTTAAGTCAAATGACAATTAAAACCTAACACAAAGGGGCAGCCAGGTAGTACAGCAAGTAAGAGCATTGGCACCAGAGTTGGGATGACCTGGAATCGAATCCAGACTCAAGACACTTAGCACCCACCCAGAAACACCTGGCCGTGTAACCTTGAGCAAGTTACTTAACCCCAATTGCTTTAAAAAAAAAACAAAACCATAACCCATAGCACAAGCCTTGTCACTGTATACAAATCATCCACAAGTCCAAGTTCATGTTGCATTAATTCTTCCCCATCAGGGAAGATCACAGGCCATCAGAGCAAGATGGACGGCAAATTCAAGGAGGTGGGTGACTCAAAACATCCCAATCTCCTGGACATTCATCCCCTAGTAAGGAGGAAAGGGTAGTTTGGTGACTGGGAGCTGGAGGGCATGTGAGGACCATTTGCTGGATGGAAGCCTTCTGATTAAGGCACAATCTGATGTCAGATGTCAGAATCCACTACTCAGGACGATGTCAAACAAGATCATGGTCAAAAGCCAATTCTAGCGCTCTCAAAAATGACGATGCAAGCAAATAAAGTCTCCCTCGTTTCCACCTCCCCATTACCATGACGACGGGAATCGGGGAAGGCTAACTGGAGGCAAGCCGGGCCCGTAGACTGTGTAAGCATCTCCCCGACAGGGATGCCCATCAGCCGGGTCAAGGTCAAGGCCCAACCATACTGAGATCCGCCAAACCCCCCACAAAAAAACAAACAAAAAAACAGACGAACTAAAGATTAGTAGTGGCTCTCCATCACGGCCACAACTCCCTCGCCTTCTCTCTTTTCCCTCCTATGATGAGAAACTCGGGATAATGGAGTCGTTCCCCCTTCCAACAGGAAGGAGGGGACGGTCGTGAAGAAGACCTTTCCTCTGCCGGCTCAAACTCCCCAGCACCCCACCCCCTTGCACCCAGGGCAATGCCACACACAAGATGGCAGCCATACACCTACCGGAGGGAACCGCGGCTCCACGGCTGAAAGGATGCCGGCTACCCGACTGCGATTGATTCCATTGGCTTAACCCCGGAGCGCGAGACAATCTGAGACTGGACTCAGCCAATCAGGCGCCGGGGAGAGCGCGTACACTTGGGTCCTAGGTCGGCAGATGACAGTAGCCTTCCGCTAGCTTCGGGAGCCCGTACGAAACCGGTCGAGGGGTGTGGCAAACGGAAGAGCAACCAATGACCGCTTCACTTGGCTGCGCGGGCTGGGAGACCCAGACTCCTCCCACTTCGGTTTTAGCCTTAGGGATGCCCGGGGATGCTCGGAAGCGCGTGTTCCGTTCCCGGTGAGGCGGGAATCTAGCGATTGTAGGTATCCGGCGGGTATTTGGAAAAAAAAAAAAAAAAGGCCGAGGAAGCCTCCCGGTGGCGGTGTGCAGGAGGGTGGTGGGAGCTATGCCCGGCGCCCCGCGGATGGGCAGGGAGCCAGGCCGCAGGTCAGAAGGAGGTGGCCAGATTAGACACCTTGATCGACCCGGCGGCGGAAAGACTTCTCCGTTCCGGAATTGCGGAGTCGTCCTTCCTCCTACGCTGCCCGCCCACCGGGTCACGCCGCTTGCGGCTGTTACCGGAGGAGCCGGGGAAAGGTCGACCTGGGCCAGCCGGGGGGAAAGCCAGATACAGCCGGCCGCCTCGTGGGCATGTGGGCCAAACGGGGGGGTGGGGAGGTCCCTGCGCAGGCCCGTTCAGTGGCGCGTGGGTCCCACCGACACCCTTCTCCCCCACCCCCGCGGTCTGGATTGAGCCCACGTGTGGCGGGAGGCTGCGCCTGGTTCCTCCGGAGCCTTGTTCACAGCTGCGGGCCCCAGGGGCACAGAAACCAAGCCTTGCCTTGTTGGAACCGAAAGAGACCTTTGTGATCTAGGGACTAGGCGAACACCTGCCGTCCAAGCCAAGGCTCCTTTCTGCCAGCCCAGACTTGCTTTATCAAACCTAAGTGTCTTTACACCAAACTTATAAAGGGATCATTTGCAGGTCTGGACCTCTGTAGTTCATCTTCACTCCCCCCATTTTGCTATGGAGCAAAAAGAATATATTTTCCTTTTAACTGTTGTCAAAGGGAAGCAGCCTTCTAAATAGTAGGATCCCCTAGGAGAGGGATAACTCAGTCTTTATGCCCCAGTAGTGGTGAAAGGAATGACCTGTTCTGGTCTGGTGTCTGGACCAGGAGCATCAATTGATTTAAAAAAAATTTGTTTGGTCCTCTGACGAGTTCTTCAATCCCAGTCCTTTTGGTTTAACATAATAAATAAAAGAAATAATAGTTCCTTCCCTATGGAAAGGATGACCCACTTGTAAAACCTAAGTAACGTTGCTTTTTATTATAGATGTGTTTCTGCCATTAAGTATAGCAATGGGGACTTGATCAGAAAGTTGCCAGATTTTATTTCTTGAAGGGGAGATGACAGTTATGCCCGGCATTTAACTTAATGTCTTTGGTGTTGAAAGAAAAAATTTTGAACTTAAGAAAGTTGTTGGCTACAAGTTAGAAGCCCATCAGAAATTTAAATAAAATTGTTTTGGCCTTTAATTATATTCTATAAATTCATTGCATTTTTCTATTTGACCTGGAACTACAGGTTAAATAATAATGTTCATTTGCATAGTGCCTTATGGCGTTGTGCTTTGGACAGTACCTGTATTGTAATTATTCAAAGTATCCTTACTCATCTTAAGGCAACTGAAACCTTGAGAGTCTAATAGCTTGTCCATAGTAACGTAGCTAGTTAGTATCTAGATAGAATTTTAACTCCCTTCTACTGATTCCAAGTTGGATGCACTGTTCCCTAGAGTAACCTGCCAATTCTTAGATGTCAAAATTTCAGTATGCTATACGTTTTGGGGGCAAAATATCCCTTTGGTATTCTTGAAGTTGAATAGCCATCTTTGAAAATTAAATAAGATGGCAAATGAATATTTAAGGATTAGAAAAAATAATTTAGGAAGCTATGTGTTAAAACTGACATTGTTGATTTCTTTTAAAAAAGGGAAAAGTAGCATATGCAGTTGAGGGCATCTTGAGTATTCCTCATTTGGAATTGGACTGAACCATCTCTAAAATATCCCTACAACATTTAATATCCTGTGGTTCACTGTAGATTTCAATGAAAAAGACCTGGTGTATGGTTAAGTTTTATCTTAAACATTCTGTGATCAAATAACTATATATTTACTCATTTAAATGTTTAAAAAAGGAAATCAAACCAACTAAAGATTTAAATGAAATAAACCTAAATAACTATATATTTACTCATTTAAATGTTTAAAGAAGGAAATCAAACCAACTAAAGATTTAAATGAAACAAACCTATCTACTATCTCCTATTGAAAAAGAGTCATTGGGACAAAATTTTTTGTTTAAAAATTATAGTTCAGTAGTTTCAGGTATGAGTAACCCAGGTAAGAACTTATTTTAGGAATTCCAAGTTTACTGTGATTCTGTGACTTTTATTATACCCTTTAAAAATTATTTATCAACTCTGCATTTTTCAAATGTGTACTCTTTTTCCTTGTTTTAGAGTGTTTTACTGATTCATGGATGCAAAGAATGAAAATTTTTTCATCGTGAAGGAAGTTCCTATTTAATTTGCCCACATTTTGATCAAGACTTTTAAGTGTAACTTGAAGAACCCAACATGGAGTTTGAATATTAGTCACCTCTGATAGTTCCTTTTATCGTGATTTCCAGTCTGAAAACTAACCAGACTAAGTTTATCAAAAGGCATTGGATCCAAAGTAGGATAAACGAGAAAAATGTTGTCTAATGACTGCCAGTGCCTCAGAGGAGGGAATATAGTAGTCAAAGTTGGATACTAGTTATGTTTTCCAGTTATAGTCAGTGTTTCCTCTGATTTCCCTGTAAATCTCATCCTGAAGAGTTTAACGTACTTCAATAGCTGCTGCAAAAAATGGAAGAAAGAAATGGTAAGTTGAACAAAATGATTAACTTACTCATTAGAAAAAAACTTTTAGAATGTTTTTGAAAGCATATATAATTTCAGCTTGTGGAACTTCTACCACCAACCCTCATAATGGCTTGGTGTCTCTAGTTAGAATACAATACAGTATGAAACAAAGTGATACAATAAACATTTATTAAGTGCCTACTATGTGCCAGGCATACAGTCTTTGTTGGCTGAAAATGACCATTCTTTTTCATTTTTATTATTTGTTTGTTTATTGCTTTTTTTGAAGGGGGGAAGGTAGGGCAATTGGGGTTAAGTGACTTGCCCAAGGTCACACAGCTAGTTTTTGTGTTAACTGTCTGAGGTCAGATTTGAACTCAGGTCTTCCTGACTTTGGGCTGGTGCTCTATTCATTGCGCCACCTAGCCGCCCCTTTATTTTTATTTTTTGCTTGAAAATGACCATTCTAAATTAGATGGCTTTTAAGCACTCTTAACAAAGACTTTTTTTTTTTAAACACTTTTAAGGGGCAGCCAGGTGGCTTAGTAAGTAAGAGCAGTGGCCCCAGTGTCAGGATGGCCTGGGGATCAAATCCAGACTCTGATACTGATACCCAGAAATAACTGGCCATGTAACCTCAAGCAAGTTACTTAACCCCAATTGCTCATTTAAAAAAAAAAACCCACCTCTTTTAAGTAATTATATTCAGGAAGACCTGAATTCAGATTCAGCCTCAAAAGCTGTGTGACCCTGGACAAAATCCTTTAACCTCTGCCTTCCTTAGTTTCCCCAACTGTAAAATGGTGATAATAAGAGCACCTATTTCCCAAGGTTGTAGTGAGGATCAAATGAGATACTTGTAAAGTGCTTAGCCCAGTGCTAGCACAAAATAAGCACTGAATAAATGCTAGCTATCATTATTACTGTACATTATAATATCTGCCTGGCACATACTAGGCACTGTATAGATGCTTATTCTCCCCCTCTCACCAGAGTGGCTAATAGTGTGGTCATATACTCATTTTAATTGGTCAGTAAACAGACATTACTAGGTGCTTACCATTTGCTAGTCACTATGCTAAGAAAGCAAAGACAACCTTGCTTCTTTCCTTCCTTCCTTTCTTTATTTCTCAAAACCTTAAACCCATTTCACTCTGAAGCTCATAGACTGGATTACAATATGTCCCTGCCCAACTCTACTTATTGGCTGTATTGTAGACCCTCCTGCCTTAGAGTGAATGTCTATGGTAAATGTTTTTCTTTGGAACAGCAAGCCTGAGGGACTTCCCCTCCCAGCTTGATTTTTTTTTTTTCTTTTTTTCTAATTAAAGGGACCATCCCTTGACTCACCTCTTAAAGAGGCCTACTCACTGAATGGGCGTTACCTTATTCAAAGTGAGAACCTGAAAAGGCCTTAGCCTAAAAGGACCAGGGTCTCCCATTGCGGCCTGGGCCATCTCCAGTCGTCCTGATGAACATCTGGCCGCTGGACCCAGATGGCTCTGGAGGAGAAAGTGAGGCTGGTGACCTTGCACAGCCCTCCTTCACCCAAATCAAGGTCAACTGAAAGTCATGTCATCATTTCCCTGATGTCATGGTCCTCTTTGAAAATGAAGGACAAAGATAAGGTACATAGCATAGCATATATTTTTAAGTATTCCATCTCAGAATATCTTAATGACATAAAGTGACACTTCCAAGGGAATCTTTCAAATGAAAGTCACTGTGTTGATGACTACAAATCTTAAATAAGATTTGATTTATGTCTAAATTACTTTTTTCAACATCTGCTACTTCTTTCCCCAAGCTAGAAGAAGGGAGTGATAAATGATGCCATCAGATTATGCCGAGTTCTTCAGTAAACAATCTTAACAGGATTGACAGTTCAGAAATAGCCTCTTAATCCTTCCTGACATAAATGTCTATCACAAATAAAGAGAACCCTAGGAAAATGTTTTTAGGTTTTTGTTGGCTGGAAGCATGAGGCTACAATTCCTAAAAGCATCAGTAAAGGGGAAAATTGACTTGGGACTAATAAAGTACCCTACAACAATCTCTTACCTTGGAGTGAGCTCTTTGAGATCTTTGGGGTTTTTTAGTCTCTTTTTGTGTTTGTTTTTAAAATAGTATTTTTCCCCCAATTACATGTCAAGACAATTTTTAGCATTCACTTTTTAAAAGATTTTGAGTTCCAAGTTTTTCTCCCTCTCCTCCTCTCCCCTTTTCCAAAAATGATAGACAGTTTGATAGAGGTTATATATGTGCTGTCATGTAAAATATATTTCCATATTAGTCACAGTTCTGAAAGAAGAAACAGATCAAAAAGGGAAAAAAAAGAATAAAGTAAGTGAAAAGAATATGCTTTGATCTGCACTCAGAGTCCATCAGTTCTTTATCTGGATATTGGTAACATTTTCTTTCATGAGTCCTTTGTACTTGTCTTGGATCATTGTGTTGCTGAGAAGAGCCAAGTCATTCGTTGTTGATCAGCCACATAGTGTTGCTGATCTAGTGTACAGTGTTTTCTTGGTACTGCTCATTTTGCTTTTTATCAGTTCCTACAAGTCTTTCCAGGTTTTTCTGAAATCTGCCTGTTCCATCATTTCTTATTACACAATGGTATTCCATTCTATTCATATACAGCTTGTTCAGCCATTCCCCAATTGATGGGCATCCCTTCAGTTTCCAATATTTTGCTACCAGGAAAAGGGCTGCTATAAATATTTTTGTACATGTAGGGCCTCTTTCTTTTTTATGATCTCTTTGGGATACAGACCTAATAATGGTATTGCTCATTTAAAGGGTATGTACAGTTTGTTTACCCTTTTTCCAAATTGCTCTCCAGAATGGTTGGATCAGGTTGACAACTCTTCCAACATTGCATTAGTGTCCCAATTTTCCCACATCCTTTCCAACATTTATCATTTTCCCTTTTTGTCTCATTAGCCAATTCGATATGGGTGAGGTGGTACCACAGAGTTGTTTTAATTTGCATTTCTCTAATCAAAAGTGATTTTGATCACGTCTTCATATGCCTATAGATAACTTTGATTTCTTCATCTGAAAATTGCCTATTCATATCCTTTGACCATTTATTAGTTGTAGAATAACTCGTATGCTTACAAATTTGACCCAGTTCTCTATATATTTTAGAAATGAGGCCTTTATCAGAGACAGTGGCTATAAAAGTTGTTTCACAGCTTTCTGCTTCCCTTCTAATCTTGGTTGCATTGACTTTGTTCATGCAAATCTTTTTAAACATAATATAATCAAAATCATCTATTTTATATTTCTTAATGTTCTCTATCACTCTGTTTGGTCATGAATTCTTCTTTTCCCCATAGATCTGACAGGTAGACTTGCTCTTGTAATTTGCTTATGGTATCACCCTCTATGTCTCAATCATGCCCTCATTTTTATCTTATCTTAGTATACTATGTGAGATATTGGTCTATACCTAGTTTGTGTCCTATTATTTTCCAGTTTTCCCAGCAGTTTTTGTCAAATAGTGAATTCTTATCCCAAAGGGTAGGGTCTTTGGGTTTATCAAAAACTAGGTTACTATAGTGATCAACTACTATGTCTTGTGTACCTAATCTATTCCACTAATTCACCACTCTATTTCTTAGCCAATACCAGATAGTTTTAATGATTACTGCTTTGTAATATAGTTTGAAAATCTAGTATTGCTAGACCACTTTCTTTTGTATTTTTTTTCATTAATTCCCTTGATATTCTTGACCTTTTGTTCTTCCAGATGAATTTTGTTGTTCTTTTCTAGCTCAAACAAATACTTTTTTTGTAGTTTGGTATGGCACTAAATAAGTAAATTTATTTAGGCAGAATTGTCATTTTTATTATATTGGCTCAGCCTATCCATGAGCAATTGATATTTTTCCAGTTGCTTAGATCTGACTTTATTTGTGCCAAAAAATGGTTTTTAATTGTGTTTGTATAGTTCCTGGATTTGTCTTGGCAAGTAGATTCCCAAGTGTTTTATATTGTTTGCAATTATTTTAAATGGAATTTCTCTTTCTGTGTCTTGCTGCTGGGCTTTGTTGTTTATATAAAGAAATGCTGATGGTTTATGTGGGTTTATCTTATATCCTGCAACTTTGCTAGAGTTGTTAATTATTTCAAGTAATTTTTTAGTTGATTCTCTAGGATTCTCTAAGTATACCATTATATCATCCGCAAAGAGTGATAGTTTTATTTCTTCATTGTCTATTCTAATTCCTTTGGTTTCTTTTTCTTCTCTTTGCTATAGCTAACATTTCTAGTACAATATTGAATAATAGTGGTGATAATGGGCATTCTTACTTCATTCTGATCTTATTGGGAAGGTTTCTATCTTATCCCCATTACAGATAATACTTGTTTATGGTTTTAGATAGATCGTTTTAAGGAACTCTCCCTTTATTCCTTTGTTCTCTAGTGTTTATAATAGAGAAATGGGTGCTGTGTTTTGTCAAAAACTTTTTCAGCATCTGTTGAGCATAATCATATAATTTTGTTTGTTAGTCATTTACTTTTTAAAAGAATATTTATACATAGTAATCAGCAAAAAACAACTATCCAAATAAAATTTTAAATCCATTATTAAGGTATATTAACTTTGGAAAATAATAGTAAGACCGTTCTATTTGTTTTCACTGCCTTTTCTGAACTCTTGTTTATTTTTCTAGGTTTTGTTGATTTAGTTATTTATTGTTTTAGTCAACATGTTTATTATGATTTTGCTTCCTTTACTCTTTTATTCATCTGTCTTCCTTTATGAGTGGGACAGTGTAAACTCCTCAGGTAGTATTCTAAAATCTAGACAGATTTGTACCAAAGACTTAGCAGCCTGGGACCCTTTGCCTTATTTCCCTGGTCATAAGTTGAAGTTTTTGCTAAGCTAATGTGTAGGAGGGGAAAGTACAGACCCTTCATATCTAATCACAGGCCTAGATGTCCTAGACTTGTTTCCACTGACCACCATCTGACCTGTACAAATATAAAATTGGAAATTCTGTTACAAAACTCCAGACAGGTCACCATGTCCTAAAATCCCCATGATTCGCAAACTACCGTCTGCTTTCATATCTATATTGACACTGCTAGACATGTATCTTCTGCTTTCATCTATTTTGATATTGCTGACATTTTATTTGCTGTATAAGTGGATTTTTGTGGTCAGCATTAGATTATGAACCTAAGTTCCCGATTAATAAGAATGAAGGACAGGGAGGGGGGAAAGGGGTGGTCTTTTGGGTATATAACCAAGCTTTACATTCTGTATTTCAGGCCTCTCTCACCAGACTGCTTCTGGTGACGATGACTCCCCTCTTCGGGAGGTAATAAATATCTTTTTGTTTCTCTGAAGAAACCTCTGAGTTACTGAATTTATTTTGGGCAAGGGTCTTTTGTCCCACACACTATATTATGTTCTTCATCCTTGTTAATTCTAATGGCAGAAAAAGGGTCCGTTTAATTATTATTTTTTTTTTTAATCAGAGCTGTGATTTTTTTTTGGTATAAGTAACTCTTCAGGAGGAAATTCCTTCTACAAGTGCAGGTCAAAAGCCACTCTGCTTAGATTTATACAACTATATTTTTCAGAAGTGGAAATGTAGACCTACGTCTTTCTGACTTAGAGTCCTGCTGTCTGTTTACTAAACTGCACTGCTTGTAGGCCGCTAGGAGATAGAACATTGGGCTTGCAGTCAGGAAGATCTGAGTTCAGATCCACTTCAGACCCTTAATAGCTGTGGGACTCTAGGCAAAGTCATTTAATCTCCTTTAGCCTTCACCTTCTTCATCTGTAAAATGGAGATAATAATGGTGCTTCTCAACTTTATTGTGAAAATCAGATTAGGTCATATATGTAAAATGCTTTATATAAAGTGCTTTTGCCTATAGTGAGTGCTGTGTAAATATGAGCTGTTACTGCATTCACATGCAGTTTATTTAGCCTTTCCCCAATTATTTGATGCCTGAGTGATTTATGTTTTTTTGCTATTACAAATAACATTGCTAGGAATATGATTTACCCCCTTAGCATGGTTTTCCCTAGGACTCCGTCCTAGGACCTCTCTTCTGCCCGTACTCTTGCTCAGGCATCTTCAATCATGAGATTCAGGTTTCATGTCCATACATGTCTTCGGTATGTACATTCCTTTGTAATCCATAATTTCTCACTTAAACACTAATCATGCATTGTCAAAAGCCTGAATCATAAAATCAAAGAATTTGAGAGTTGAAACAGACCTCAGTGCTTCCATAGTCCAACTAAACAAAAGGTATGCCCAACATGACATACCTCATTCAAAGTGGTTATCCAGACTTTGCTTGAAGACCTCCTATTCAAGGAGTCCAAAGTAAAGACCATCCGAAACAAAATCCATTGTCTTCTAACCTAAAACTATATAGCTTCTGAACTACCCTTTTTTCCTTTTGAGGGCTCCACCAGTATCGATTTATAACCTCAGAGTCATATATAATTATAGTAATAAAAATAATAACAGTATCAGCTAGCCTTTATATAGCACTTTAATGTTTGCCAGGTGCTTTACAAATATCTCATTTGATCCTCATAGTAATCCTGGGAGATATGTGTTATTATTATCTTCTTTTTGCAAATGAAGAAACAGAGATAGACAAAGGTAAAATGACTTGCCCAGGGTCACACTGCTAGGAAATATCTGAGGTCAAATTTGAATTCTGGTCTTGCTGATTCAAGGTCTATGGCTTTATTCATTGTGCCACTTCCCTTTTACCCAATATCCAATCAGTTGCCAAGTGAATCAGCCAACAATTGTTAACTCTTACTAGGCACTGTGCTAAACACAGGAGATACAAATACAAAAAGGACAGAAAATCAAACCCCTGAAGGAGCTTACAATCTAATGGGGAAATCAGCCCACAAAAAGAAGCTGGAAAAGAGAAGACTAGGGGGAAGGGACTGGGGAGGGGGGAGGGAGGAGCAGGTTCTCCAAAGGAGGGCAGCCTTCTCTGGGAAATGAAGGAATGACTGGCCTGGCCTTCTTAGAATTTTTTTTTTTTTTTGCCTACCTTCATAATTAAATTTACTCAGAAGTTAGTGAAAATAAAGATGTAATTTATTTTTTTAATTTTTGAAGTTGATGGACCCCCTGATATCTGTTCACAGACCAAGTGGGCCATAAATCCCAGCTTAAGAACTCTAGGTTTTCAATCTAACCATGTATCATAGTCTGGAACGTAGGAATTCTTTATCAGCTTGTTCTGTTTTGTTTTTCCTATGTGGGTGGTCATACCAGACTCTTAATTTTTGTATTGTTTGAGAGCCTTCATTGTGTTCCAGGTCTGGATGCATTAAGGACAGTGTCACCTGCCAAAAGGAACTTCTTTTTTTTGCTTTTTGGAGGGCAATTGGGGTTAAGTGACTTGCCCAAGGTCACATGACTAGTTTTTGTGTTAAGTCTCTGAGGCCGGATTTGAACTCAGGTCCTCCTGACTCCAGGGCTGGTGCTCTATTCACTGCGCCGCCTAGCCACCCCCCAAAAGGCACTTTCACAACATGTTCACCATCTTTAGAGAAGCTCTTTTTCATTTCTCCTACCACATTGACAAGCATGCTTCCACCAGCTGTATGACTTGATATTAATAATGAAGGTTGTCAGTTAAGGTTATCTTTATTATTTTATCTTTAAAGTAGTCTTGTACAACTTTGATATATGTGGGAAACACCTTGTTGGAGGAGAGCCTTTCAGAGAGCATTTTGTTCTACCAAATCACGTTTCCTTTTTTTTTTTTTTAATGTTGGCAAACAGTAAAATGCATTCTCTACATATTTTTGTCAATTGTATTATGATAAAGATTGGTCTTCTGTGGAATATCACTTAGAAAATCCAACCTATTCTCTTCTAATGCTCTCATCAGGGATGTCTTTGATCTATATATGTCTATTGTGATTTTATATAGATGGGGAAATAGATACTGTATATGGATCAGTAATTATTGATCTTCTCCCTGTTCCCTTTTTGATATTAATAATACAGTTTAAGAGGTTTTTTCCTACCCCTTTGTTATCTTCACTTCTTTCAGATACCTTGAGAAATAATCCCTCAAAATTGCCTCCTTCAGACTATCTAGATCTAAGGACAGCTTCTGTTCCCATCTTTTTTTTTTTAATGCCATTTCCATTTCTTCCACTTAAAAGTCCAAATGTTGTGGTTCCATTGTCCTTGGTGGTGAAAAAAGCTTGCCATAAAAATGTAGACCTTTTACATCTTTTGTCTCTTAGCCTTCCAGTTTCATCCTTAAATGTGTTTAAGACTGCTTTGATGTTTGTGTTTTCAGCCAAGGTTTCTGTAAATTTTGTTTTTCCCTTCCTTCTTACTGTTTTGTGGGGTAATAATCTGTTCATAAGTACATAAAAAACTACTTAATCTTCCATCAGCCTTGTCTTTGAGACTTGACAAACCAGCTTTCCTTCTAACTGATGTTGCCCTTGGTTGCCTTTCTCTATTTGAAAAGTCATGTGTCTGTCCACTAACTAAAGTGGTTTTTAGGCCCTTGAGGCATCATTGTTAGAGGCAGCTCCTATAGTGTTAAGTTCAAGTCCTGGCTCAGCTTCTATTTATGTGATCTTAGGCAGGCCACATAACTTTTCTGGACCTTGGTTTCTTTATCTATGAAATGAAGGGGTTGTACTCATACTCTAAAGCTGATCTTGTTAACTAATATACAGCATTTTTGTAATTAATGTCAGTGGTTTTTTCTTCAGCCATTCCCATTTTTTGGTATTAAATTAGCCAAATGAGAGTTATTATCGATTGTATTAACATACCTTTTTCTCATTTTTATTCTCATAGTTTTATATTTATTTTTATCTTGGCTATAAGTAGTCTGACAGAACACACACAGATACCAAATTCAGAAATGACCCCCATGTCAGTAAGCATTTATTTCCTGTCTCTTAAAAATATTTTAAATTTTTGGGATATTTGGTACCTGTCTTGACCAATACCTTCACTTATTTCTTCCCTTGCTCAATATTCTTTAGTGATTCTCCATTGCCTATAGGATAAAATACAAATTCCTTAACTAAGAATTTACAGTCCTCCACAATCTGGTTTTCAAATGCCTTCCCAGTCTTACCCTCACAAGTGCCATTTTTTAGACCTTGATGCTCCATCTCCCACCAGAAGGAAAATAAACAGATTCATAACTTGTCTGGCCCTTGTGGTTAGAATACATTCCTTCCTTGGCTCGACCCCACAGAATCCTTGTCTTTCTTTAAATGTGAATTCAGGTGTTAGCTCCTCTGTGAATCTCTCTTCCCTGGAAAAATTCCAGATATTCTTTATCTATTTTATTTCCTGATCTAGCCTGGAAACCTTGTGAAAAAAAGTAGTTTTTAAAGATATCAGTTGTATAATCAGAGATTTGTCACTCTGCTTTAATACTTTGTCCTCTGTTAAAATGCTTTTATTAATGAGAATGCCAACATTAAAAAAAAGTTTTATAAATGCTTTTTATCACTTCGCAGTGGGCCCACCCTGCCTCATAACAAAAAAAGTACAATAAAGCAAAACAAATGAACACGTTGGCAGTACACTGACAATGTATGTGCTTCCTTCAGCCCTATAGTCTTACCACCTCTTTTCTGAGAAAGGGGAGTATGCTTCATTGTCAGTCTTCTGAAGTCACAATTGGTCACTGCATTGATCAGAGATCTGATGTAATTTAGTGCTGTTTTCCTTTACATTATTGTGCAGACCTTGTCAATTGCCCTGTTTTTATTACCTTTGTCTGCATCAGTTCATATGATCTTCCCATTTCTTTGAATTCCTTCTATTTTTTTCTTGCAACATTTTCCATTGCATTCATATTCTGTAGTTCGTACTGCTGGGGCATAGTTAATGAACAGTTACGTGTTCTTATGGGACCTTTCCTCTATCTTTACTCTCCTTAGGGTATATTGACTACTTAGTGGTATAATAACTAGCATTTAGTTGGCACGTTAAGGTTTTGCAACATGTTTTACAAATATTATCTTAATTTTATCCTCACAACTGCCCTGGAAGCCAATTGAACAGAATTTCAATATTTGTTATCTCTTCTGGGAACTCTTGAATGATCTTGATTTATGGATGGGAGATACTTTATTGTAAAAGGACCTGTAAGATGGTGTTTTGTTCTACAGAATCAATCCGCACAATGGAATCTACCTTCTCTAAATTTTTTAGTAAATTGTGAAGTAGTAAGGATGTGTCCCACTTCTGAACATGGTGAGTGAAAGCCTACTTGTTGCATATGCATTCTTTCAGTTTTTCTATAGATAACTCTCTTAAATGTTTTGTATAAATAGAATAGGAATACAGATTGGTAGTTATTGGTATTCTCTCAGGTACCTTTTTTCAATATTAACAAAGTCCTTAATTTTTTTTCATACCTTTCATGTATTTTCTACCTTCTGACACCATGTGTGTATATAGTACCTCAACACTGATGATTTTGTTGCCTTTACAGATCCCCCTTTATATATATTTGGTTTGATCCAATTGTCTTTCTTCAGGTTAGTGTCTTATTGCCTCTTCTTTATATCTTACCAAGCTTTCTTTAAACTACTTTTAACCTCCACTGTTTTTCCTCTGTGTTATGAGACAGTATCCATCATAATGGCCCATCCTCCTTCTTCCTAAAATTTTATAACAAGTATATATTCTAACATATTGTTACCTTTTGCAGCTGTCCAGCTCTCTTAGTTTGTCAAGTGTGTAAGACGTTTGCTGTCTTGGGTGCTTTGGGGCTCTTTTGGTCTCTTTGTTGTTGCAATTAATTACACTGATTTCCTTTCGTTAAACATCTGGATGAAATTAATAATCTGGTTGAATATCATTTATGTTATCTATTTCTAATTTTTTACTTTCAGTTAATTATCTAATTCACAGTTATTTTGCATGCCATACCTTCTTATTACTTTTCTTGTTTTGTTTTTATAATTTTTTTTAAACTAATGGTGACCTTAGCTCTGATGAGTTAATAGTCTGACTGTAAACAGATAATGCATATATCAATAACTAGTCTTCCTGTATGTTAAAAATGCATTATAATTTATCTTATTCGTTATGGCTTTATTTAGGGGTCCCTGTGTTAAGCATCTACCAAAATTTTTTCCAAAAAAAAAAAATGCTTATGAGGCTTCTTTGTAATATCCAAGCCTTTAGCTTCTCTTTACTTCTCCCTATGCCATGCTTTTCTGTATTTCTTCCCGTCTTCACCTTTTCTCACCTTTGAATTTAAGTCACTGTATATTAGAGTATACGCTAATTTGACTTGGAGGGTCTGAACAGGTTCTTTATCAGATTTCTCATCTTCATTCTCAGAAACTGATATTGGTATATAAGTTGTATTTATTTTCATTATTGATATTACTAATTATTAATATGCATTATTGATATATAGATTTCATTTTTAATTATTAATATTTAATTATTAAGTAATACTTAATTATTATTACTTATTGATATATATGGATATATAGATATTTTTGCAAATATCTATCATTGATACTGCTGCATATAATGATTAAACATGCTGTTTCTTACTTCCTTTGGTTGTTTCTTACTTCCTTTGGTTGTATGTTAAACCACCTCCCCCAGCTCCTTTCTGTAGAGTCCAAAGAGAACCTGAGAGCCATCCTTCCCTTTAGATAGAGCTTCTTTCTTCTGGTGTCTTTTATAGAAAGAATGTTGAAACTGATGTCATTCTGCTTCTCCAGGAGTATGTCCTTAGAAAATTGATTCAGCTTTACCAGTACTCAAATTGAAGCTTGTGGACAATCTGAAAACAAACAAAAACCCTCAGTAATTCTTAGTGCCCTCTGTCCCTTTCCCTCTTTTCTGCCACTGCTGTGCTGCTCTGAGAACCGGGTTTTATTTTTCTTTGTTGCTTGTATTGCTTTGGCCAAAAACGTCTCATCATCAGCTGGCCAGTCTACTACAGGTGATGTGCTTTGCTGTAATTAGCTAGACTAGCTCTTGGAGAGTAGAGTTGCTCTATTATTAGTCCATAATTGAAAGTTTTTTTTCAATCTGATAGAACCTGCTGGAACTTATGCAGTTCTAGCATTGCCTTTGAGAACCTAGGGTCACCATGCCACCATGAGGCCCTGGATAAGATTTTGTAGAAGGAGGAACCATCATATGGAGAAAATTTTGACTCTTTTTTATCTATGCATGTTCTCTCATTTTCTTGTCATTGCCATAATTAGCATTTTTAGAACTATATCAAATGCTAGCAAGAACTACAGACATCATTGTTTTGTCCTTTGTAATTTTATCAGAAACTTCTAGTATCTTTGTAACAAAAAAACTTTAGTTTTTGATTTTACATAGATACTATTAGTCATATCAAGAAATTATTTCTAGGGGGTGGAGTCAGGATGGCGGCATAGAAGCAGGACCTCCCCGCTGCTCCAGCTTCCACCTTCCCCAATACATGTAAAAGGGGACTCTAAACAAACTTTGGAGCTGCATAACCCACAAAATGACACAGAGAAGCTAACCTCCCGCTGAGGACAGCCCGGCAGGCCGGCAGGAATCAGCCAGCACAGTGCTCTGGGAGCCGAGGCTTTAGCCCCAGGGTGGGCCTGACCAGCCCCCGACCAGAGGGACTTCAGATCAGCAGGAGCTGTGGCCATTTCCAGATTTATCAACACATAGATGGGAAGGACAAAATGAGATGTCAGTGCAGTCTGGACTTTGGGACCCAGTAAGTGGGAGTGCGTGGCTTTTGCCCCCGGGCGAGAAGCTGCTGAGACACCAGCACAGCCAGCCAGCCAGCACAACATGGCAGCTTCAGCTCCTGACCTGCAGAGTGTAGGGGGACCAAGCACCAGTCTGAGGGGTAATTGCTCTTGCTTTAACCTTCTTGGATCTGGATTGCAGTTTAGGGTAGAGATCCTGGGGTGTGTGTCCAGCTTGCCAGAGCGTGTGGAGACCTCAGAGAGGGCACCCATCTAATACCTCCAGCAGCTGAGAAAACCCCAGCATTTGGGACAAAAGCTCCCCTGCCTGGTGGCAGAGTCCTACTGTGGCAAAAAGCCCAGGGATCAAGTGACTGAGGGGTGACATGACTAGGCAAAGGAAACAAAGCAGACAGAAGATTCCAACATTAGACTCCTATTTTGGGGACAAAAAGGAGCAAAGCATGGAACAGGAGGAAGACAGTGAAAAAATCCTGCACCAAAAGCTTCCAAGATAAATAGGAGCTTGTTACAGGCCATAGAGGACCTTAAGAAGCAGATAAGAGAAGTAGAGGAAAAATTGGGAAGAGAAATGAGAACGATGCAAGAAAATTATGAAATGAGAGTCAACAGCCTGACTGAGGAAAATCACAGCTTAAAAAATAGACTGACTCAAATGGCAAAAGAGTCTCAAAAAGGCAATGAGGAGAAGAATGCCATAAAAAGCCGAATTTGCCAGATGGAAAAAGAATCTCAAAAGCTCACCGAGGAGAATCATTGCTTCAGAATTAGATTGGAGCAAATGGAAGCTAATGACTTTATGAGAAATCAAGATGCTGTTAAACAGATCCAAACAAATGAAAGAATAGAAGGCAATGTGAAATATCTCATGGGAAAAACCACTGACCTGGAAAATAGATTCAGGAGAGATAATTTTAAAATTTATTGGACTACCTGGAAGCCATGATCAAAGTTAGAACCTAGAAATCATCCTCCAGGAAGTTCTCAAAGAAAACTGCCCTGATGTTTTAGAACCAGAGGGCAAAATAGAGGTTGAAAGAATCCACTGATCACCCCAAAAAAGATCCCCCCCAAAAAAACTCCTAGGAATATTATAGGCAGGTTCTGAAATTCCC
This sequence comes from Petaurus breviceps papuanus, assembly GCF_028583685.1. Classification (NCBI taxonomy): domain Eukaryota; kingdom Metazoa; phylum Chordata; class Mammalia; order Diprotodontia; family Petauridae; genus Petaurus; species Petaurus breviceps. Next base: position 2,689,959 of record NW_027187281.1, on the reverse strand, counting down.
AGATTAAGGAAAGAATATTACAAGCAGCCAGGAAGAAACAATTTGAATATTGTGGAAACACAATCAGGATAACCCATGATCTGGCAGCTTCTACACTGAGGGATCGAAGGGCTTGGAATATGATATTCCAGAGGTCAAAGGAGCTAGGATTAAAACCAAGAGTCACCAGCAAAACTGAGTATCATGTTTCAGGGGAAAATATGGTCATTCAGTGGAATAAAGGACTTTCAAGCATTCTTGTTGAAAAAACCAGAGTTGAATAGAAAATTTGACATTCAGATACAAGAAGGATGAGAAGGTAAACAGGGAAAAGAAATCATAAGGAACTTATCAAAGTTGAACTATTAACATTCCTACATGGAAAAACAATAATTGTAACTTATGAAACCTTTCTCAGTAGTTAAAGGGAATAGAAATATATATATATATATATATATATATGTCTATATATGAGGGTTTATGGGCATATGTTTACAGGTATACATAGATAGAGGGCACAGGACCAATTTAACAGGAAGGGATGATACTTAAAAGGTGAAATTAAGAGGTGAGAGGGGAATATAATAAGAGGAGATGGGGAGAGACAGAATTGGGTAAACTATCTCATATAGAAGAGGCAAGGGAAAATGGTCACAATGGAAGGGAAGAATAGAAAGGCAAAAGGGAATGGATCAACCTTATTCCCATTGAATTTGGCTCAGGGAGGGAATGAAATACACACTAAATAGGGCATCTCACCCTCCAGGAGAGTAGGGGGGAAGGGGATGAGAGGGGGGATGATGGAAGGGAGGGTAGGCTTGGGGGGAGGGAAGTTGGAAGCACCCACTTTTGAAAAGGGATCAAAGTAGAGAATAGAACAAATGGGAGGGAGGGAAATATAGTCAGTCTTTTACAATATATCTACTATGTTATTGTTTTGCATTAGCCACACATGTACAACCTATTCTGAACTGCTTATCTTCCCAGTAAGGGTAGGTCACAAGGGAGGAAGGGAATGAATATGGAATTCAAAGTTTTAAAACAAATGTTTAAATGTGTGTGTGTGTGTATACTATTATTAATACTATTTTACATGTAATTGGGAAATAAGATATACAAGCACTGGGGCATAGAGATTCACTGAAAAAGTCGTAAGGGGTATGGGAGAAAATATGGGAGAGAGCAGATTGGAGGAGGGGATATCCTGTGGGACTGCTATTTTGGGGCGGTGGGTAGGGGAAAAACGGGGAGAAAATTTGTAACTCAAAATCTTGCAGAAATGAATGATGTAAATCAGAAGTTAATAAAGCATTTAAAAAACAGAAATGATTTCTAATTTTTATACTTTTTAGTGAAGTTTTTTTAATACAAATGCAGTATTTTGTCAAAAATGTTTCCTACATTTTTTATGTAATCAATTTATTATTTTGTCATTAGTGTGAACTGTTATGTTTATAATTTCCCTAAAGTTGAACCATCCCTATTATAAGAATTAAAACATTAATAAGTGATACAAAATTTGAATTAACTTAAGCCTAGGATTGACTATGAGGGTACTAGGTTTTAAAAACTAATGTTAAAAATTGTTTTTACATGCAACTGGAAAATAAGATGTATACAGGCAATAGAGTATAGAAATCTATCTTGCCGTACAGGAAAATAGAAAGGAAGGGGATATGAAAAAGGGGGGGGGGGAAGGTAGAAGGGAGGACATATTGGGGGAAAGGATAATCAGAATGCACGCTGTCTTGGGGGGGAAGGAGAGATGGGGAGAAAATTTGGAACTCAAAACCTTGTGGAAGTGAATGTTGAAAACTAAAAATAAATTAAGTTTAAAAAATACACACAAAAAAAAGGAGGGTACCGTGTGTTCATACGTATGATTAGGAGCAAGGGATGAAGTCCTCAAGAGGGAAGGAGGTCCAGAAAATAGGATATGTCTATAATTATAATGATCTGTTCACAATTTTGTCTAGAACAAAATTGTTAAGAAGCCACTGGTCTTTTTGTATAGAGATCCCTTCCTAATTCTATAAGTCTGCAGTGGTATCCTTGATAATCCTTGATTCCTCTTTGGGGCCAGGAGGTACCACCCCTTCTCTTTGTACATATGCTAGAAGGATAAAGCAGGACCTTGCATTATGGGCTGCAAAAATAATGTCCAGTTTGCAACAAAAAATCACTGAGGCAGAACTCTGAGCCATTAAACATTTATTAAATGGTCGTGGCCCACCCTAATGAATGGGACTTGAGATCTTTCTCACAATCTGAGAGGCTTCCCTCACCAGGGCCTTGGTTTATTTAAGTGCCAGACTTAATATCTTGACCCTTCAAGAGAACCTACAGTCCAGGCTGGTCTAGGGCTAATGATGACCAGGGCTAGAGAAGATGGATATAGGATGTTGAACAGTAGAGAGACTGAAAGGCCAAGAGGGACACCAAAAATAGCTGGGGAACTTAACATATCATTGGGCCATCTTCACCAGGCTGGGCTTGGTTACGATGATTAGGGAAGAAAGGGTAGAGGTCTTCCACCCAGCTTCCTGTGGTTAAGTGAATTTAGAACTTGTAGTTTAAAGTTTTGGGGCCTAATATAAGAAAGGATCTATCTAACCTTATCTAATTATCTCTAAATATAAAATATATAAAATACATATTCGTATTAACCCACTATATTGACTAAAAGTATATTAATATACAAGTATAACAGGTAATCACCACCTCTATAGAATCACTAAACTAAGTAATACTAATTGGAATAAAATCATTTGACACAGCATAGGAAAAGCTTGAACAATAGGACTTTTGGAAATATTTGGGCAGGATAAAGTGAATTTAGTGAATGCAACTTGACACACATGTATTTCCACTACTGCTAGGTGCTGGTGCTATGAAGACAAGACTTAAGAGCTTAGGTTCTACACAATGGATGGGATGCTAGCTTTCTCAGTGATTCCCACATCCCATTGGTTATGTGCTTGAAGAATACAACCCTTCTGTAGTGCAGTCCATAGTGCCTAATATGGAGCAGCAGTACACTTTTTGAAGGTTAAATGAGAGATCTTGTGTTGAAAGATCAGGTGGCTGAGGCAGGCTTGCCTTCAGTTAGGAACGGAGGCAATCCGTCTCTGCCTGTCAGAATTCTTTTTTCCCCTTTCCCCCAAGCTCTTTCCCAGACCTTCTGGGTGTGGAAACAGTGGCTGTATATGTTCTTTGTCGCTTAGGCTGCTCTAACTCCTGGTGTAGAAGATATAAAGGGATGAGCAGTTCTTTGGGTCAGAAAACTTCAGGAAGGACTTCTTTATGATCTTTCCCTGGGTGTGCATTGTAGTGACAGCACTGTTAAAGTTAATTCAGTTTCTCTTCACTCTGCTAAACCCCTCACTGTTTCAAGTGATAAAAAGAAAAACTCCTTGCCCACAAGGAGTTTACATGACATTAGAGAGCATATCAGGTGTGTTTGTGTTTACAAATAAGAAAACAAAGTAATTTGAGGAATGACAGGGTACAACTGAGGCAGGGGTATTTACCTAGTTTCACACTGGAAATCGGGATGCACTTGAACTGAGCATAGAAAAGAAGGAAAGGATTCTAATGTAGGGAGGCTGTGCGTTTCAAGTATGGAGGTTGGAGAGGACAAGATGACATCAAGGAACAGTTAATAGTTCAGTTTGACTGGAATGTTGAGTTAGTGAAGGGGAGTAGAAAGATTATTTTAGCAGGTGTGTGAAAGTTCAGTTGAAGGGGAGAGAAATATAAAGAGATCAGTGAACAGGCTGGTATAGTGGTGTTGGACTTGGAGTCCGGTACAACTAGCTGTGTTACCTTAGGCAGGCTGCTTGGCATATTCCTGCTTCTGTTTCCTGTTCTATAATAATATAGTACCTACCTCATGGGTTTCTTATTAGCATCCAGTGAGATAATTCCTAGAAAGTGCTTTGCAGAATCTTAAAGAGCTCTATAAATGTTAACTATCATTATTATGATGATAATCCACTTAGGAAAATGATGGCCTGGACTTAGAATGAGATGGTCGTGAGGAGAGGATGGATGCAAGAAATCTTGTGGAGGTAGAATTTATAAAACTTGGCAACTGAATGGATAGAGGAAGGAAGAGTCCAGAGCAACTTTCCTCCTTGAACTTGGATGACTAGGAAGAGGAGGAGGATCAACAGGAATAGGAGACTTGGGATGAAATGATAGTTCTGTTTTAAGAAACAATAGATAATGTCAATTTTGGATAAGTTAAATTTGAGGTGTCAGCAGGTAGCTGGAAGTGTGGGACTTGATCTCAAGAAAAATATGGAGAGCAAATATGTAGATTTTTAAGTCTTTGTTATGCTTCTTGAGTGGTGAGTGTATCTTTTTTTTTTCTGTCCCTAGTGCCTAGTGGGCACCTAATAAATATTTTGTTGTATTTAATGGAACTTCCATAGAGATAGTAAATAAATTCACGGGACTGGATTAGATCTCTAAGGGAGTGAGGATAGATAAAGAAGAAAAGAACTTGAAGGTAGAGCCTGGAGAAATGCCTGCACTTAAAGAAAGGAGGAAGATGAAGCAAACAAGGAGACTAAGGAGCATTAAGACAGGTAGGAGGAGAACCAGGAAACAGCAGTGGCACCAAAGCCAAGATGGAAGAGAGAACCAAGAAGCAGAGGGTGATCTGGGGTGTCACATAATATCTAAAACTCAAGAGAGATGGAGGCTAAGAAAAGGGCATTGGATCTGGTAATTAAGGGATACCTGGAAACCATGGAGAGACTGTAGGGTCATCAGAATGAACATGGAAGTTGTGTTGGAGAAGAATAGGGCATGGAAGACTGCTCCTTCCTTTTTTGGTACTCATAGAGACAGTCATCTCTTGGTTAGGAATTCTTGTAGGATGTGATTCATGGTACTTTCCTGCTTGTTAGGATGGTTTGTACAGTGGATCTGTGATCTCATTAGTGCAGGTGCTCCCTCCAACAATGCTGATCACAGCTCATTATTGTTATTCGCTGTTCTGCGCCTAATGTAGCCCCTTGTTAAAATGTTTGTGGTATAGTGAATGCTTTGTTGAACACACACGTTCTGAAAGGAGAATTGAGGCATTCAGTTCATTTACACCACAACATTTCATCTACAATTTAAGCTTTTTAGACAAATATATCTTTTGCTTGAATAAATTGGATATTTATCTCAATTCTCCCCTTTGTAAATGTAGTTGTACTCTTAGAAATGTACTTCTCTGCCCCTGGGAAAATAGATTACCTTGACAAAAATGATGGGTTTTCTTTCATCCTTATAAGATAGTATCTATCCAACTAGATCATAAATTCATTGAAGACAGGGATTATGTCTTACACTACTTAGCATAACCCACAGGTCCCTAGCACAGTGTGGGTACTCAACAAATGCTTGTTGATTTATAGGTACTTGAAGAATACAGAATGAATTTTAATTCATATACATGGAGAACTAGGCCATTAAACAAAAATTTATCTAATGACAGAAACCATTCATCCATTAATATTTAGTCCATTTTATTACCTAACATCTTGGTTGTACTGACTAGTGCCGTACTAACATAAATAAAGTGTGCTTAATATTTTAAAAGTTCCTGCCTATACCGCTTCTTGATATGGTATTATGAGGTGTGGCCTCTGCCGATTAATTTTAATTACCTTTCAAATTTATGCTTTCGGCTTTTCAAAGATTGTCTCTAGGGATGTTTCCAGCACTCCTTAGTTAGCTCTTTGCTTTGTAGTTGAGGTACTGTTATGTAGCAATCTGCCCTTATATAAGAAATCTTGCCTGTTTTATTTTGTATGAGCATTGGAAAAGAAGGATGAAAGGTAAAAAATACCATAACTTATTCTTCTGATGCTCTCTGCATAAAGGAGTGATGGATTAATAATATAACTCTGGAATTTGGAAGAGTGTGAACTTTTCCACAAATCTTTTGAAAATAGCATTCTATCTTGATCATATTTTTTGTTTATTCCTTCTAGAAAATATGATTATTTTGTCTCTTGACAACTTGAAATCATTTTTCCAAAAGGAGACTGATTTGTTTGTGCCAATAATTTTTTAAAATTGTTATTTCTTTTATTAGTTTTTTGCTTTTCTCCATGTAGCAACAGAGAAACGTTGACTTCACTGATACTACATCATACATTCTTAAAATGGAGCTTATTTCTTCATCTGAACTTTATGGGAAGTTCCCTGATTTCCCCCCCAACCTCCATCCCTCCTATCTGTTTTAATATGTTTGTATTCACACTCACACACACACACACACACACACACACACCTCCTATATGTTTTAATATAATGTTTGTATTCCAGGTGATGCAAAAGGTTTTTGGAGGGAGCTAGAAGAGGATGGAAAAGTGGACTTGATATTTGAGCATGTACAGAATGTACTGTTGTCACTCAAACAAAAGATCAAAGATGGCTCAGCAACAAATCAAGGTATGAAGGAGGAGTTTGAGTTCAAGAACAGTTGCATGCGAGCTGAATTAGCTGACTGCCCAGTGTGGCCTGTTGATGTTCCAGTTCTAATGAAACTATTCCTAGTACCATTGGAGAAAAAATAATTTCTTATGTTCATCATTTTTGCTTTGGTGGCCCATTCACTTTTTAATATGGTAAGGGCATTTGGGGCTATGAGGACAAGGTGCTTACCCTTGAAACTACTGGGCTTTTAGCCTAACATTGTCATTTAAAACAACCTTACCTGGTGGCCTTTTGGAAGAAAAGCTCACATTATGCTTTCAAAGTCAATACATTTATTCAGTGTGGAGATTATCTTTAAAACTCTGGGTTTGGTCCTGACAGTAGCATTCTTTCACTGTTCTGAAACTTAGTTCTATCCTGCACTGTTTGTTTTGTTTTATGAATTAGAGATTCTCTTGATGCTTTAACATTTATGTTTCTCAAGAACTGAACAGCCCTTCACATTCCTGCCCCATGCCTCCACCCTCTTCTCTTTTTTTCTTCACAGAATATATCCAAGCCATGACTCTGGTGAATGAAGCAGTTAGAGGTAACACTGTGCTATTGATAAAGGGTATGTACATTTTATTTTAACACCCACTCTTATGTGATTTAAGTATTTTCTCAGTACATGGAAGGTCAGCCAACCTTAATGTGGCATGTTAACTAAAAACAAGAGATACAATGGTAGATCCACTTTACTGAATTCACATAAATCATGATTTGCTTTATAAAATGAAGATTCCCACAAATACAGTTCCTGCCAGGAATTGTCCTATCCCCCACCTTCCCCTGCACCTTCCCTCTAACATAATTATCCCTGTAGGCTTATGGGTCCCATGTTGCTATTATCTCCCTTCCCGCTGTGTGTATGTGTGTGTGTGTGTGTGTGTGTGTGTGTGTGGTGTGTGTGTGTGTATGTGTTAAAGTATCATTCTTCCTAACTCTTGCTAACTTGATTTCTAAGGGACTTGGCCTATATTAAAGTGATTCTAGAGAAGAGATAATATGAAAGCTGTATATGACAAAATAATTATCCATAAAGTTTTTTCTTCCATTGTGAATTTGCTCAAGGGTTAACAGATGTAAAGGAAATGCAAATTGTTGAACAGATTTTAATTAAAACTGCAAATTGTCATCAGAATTCCAGACATTTTAAATTCAATTCAATTCAGCAAACACTTATTTAGCACCAACCATCTGCAAGGGATTGTGCAAGACCCTGGGTTACAGAGACAGAATGAAACTTTTTCTGCCCTGCAATGTGCTGAGAGGATACAACATAGACAGAAACCATTTTCCTTTATAACTCCTATTTCAAAGTGTTGTGAATACATGGTCAAGGTTCACTAAACATTTTAAAAGGCACTTTTTTTTTTTTACCATTAAGTCCTTATAAATTATAATTTGCCTTATAAAATGCAGATGACTACAAACCCTAGTTTAGCCAGAGAAATTAAAAGACATTTCCAACCATAGTACTACCCTGAGGTTAGGTACCAATCCCCACCACCTTTCATAGTAATGTTTTGTAGCAAGCTGCTGTGATCAAGTGTCATTCATAACCTTAATGGAAAGTGGCTGGTTTTTTTATACCACCAGTCAGACATTGACTACAAAGTGTAGGAGACAAGGAGAGGTCGGTACAACCTCATTGATGGAAAGAGCAGTTTTATTTCTTTAAAACATAAATTGTACAACTTTGTAAAAGATGAAAATATTAAAATTTACTTTTTAAAGTATGAAATTAAATCCTTATTGTCAGTCTAAGATATATATACATATATTTTTTTTTCTAGTTTTAAACCTTTTACAAAAAAGTTCTAATCTTTCCTGATTTATTTCTCCATTAGTAAATATTGTTCTTTTGAGGCTCAGGGGAACTAATGACTTGCTATGACCTTGAGGCAATAATAAGTCATCTGAGAGCCAGAAATAGAATTCAGGGCTCCCTGAGCTGGGCCTAAAGCATTGATTACTCCTTAAGTTACAGTTCACTAACCTATAATTACATAAATATAATCTGTGTACTTTACTATGAAAGTGAACTAAAAGACTCTATTTTACAAAAGAAAGCATTGCATCCTCCCCCATCCCATTTAATTAATAACTGAAAAGCCAGAAGGTTTAAAATTATTTTCTGACAACTTATCTACAAATCTTGTTTTACTCTAATGTAAAAATACATTTTCATGTGTCATATAGAACAATGAATGTGGAAAAAGATACATTCTTGTTTATAAACATGGGATTCTGGCTATTTTAATTATTTTCTAATATGTCTGCAGTTCTCATATTTTAAATTGATTTCTTCTGCTTAATTAATAGGATTTCTTGTGCCACATGAGATTCCTATACTCTTAACTTTATTAATCATTTTGATCATAATAATTGTAACCGATAAAGGGCTTTTCAGGTTTACAAAGCTCTTTGCTCACGGGATTACTGGAAAGGCAATCTGGTGTAGAGGAAGGAATGCTCAGTGGAATCAGAAGAGAACTGATTTTGAACCTTGGCCCCAGGACTTATGGAGCCATGAGCAAATGATGTTAACTTCTGTGAGCCTTAGCTTTCTCATATGTAAAATAAGGATAATACCTGTAATACCCATCTCACAGACTTACTGTGAAGATCAAATGAGATGATCTTTGTTTAAGTGCTTTGGAAACTTTAACGCATTATTTGCATTTTAGTGTGTGTACGTGCACACGCACACACACACACACACACACATACACACACACACACACACACACACACACACACACACACACCCTCTAGAGGGGGATATGACCAAATCTGTGACTTCATTGATATAAGAAACTGCCTGTATCAATGTACATTGGTGCCTGCTCTGCACCTTAAAATATAAGACAGTTGCCTGACTCCCTGAGAGGTAAGTGATTTATCTAGGGTCACACAGCCAACATATGTCATAAGCAAAACATGATGCCAGGTCTTCCTGATTCCAAGGCTACTTCTCCGTCCACTATACTATGTTGCCTCATACGTGTATGTGTATGAAGCAGTGTGGTGTAATGGAGATAGACGTGTGTATGTATATGTATATATGTGTATGCACACATATATACACCTATATGTGTAGTATGCACGTGCATTTATATACACATATACACCTATATGTATGTATGTGTGTGTGTATACATTTCTTAAGCATTCCTTTATCTATTTGACCTTTCTGCCTTATAATCTGTACGAGAGGATCAGTGTAACATAATTATATAGATTCAGTTGAGGATATTTTTGTTTTGAAGGGCCCATTGATTCAAAAGAAAAATCAAATCTATACCCATAAAAGGGAATTAAATTCCTTCTACAAGAGCATAAAATAAGGGACTAGAATAAGATTCCTTCCATTACTTAAATGGTATGAGACTGTGAAATATACCACACATCCCTTTTCAAAATTAGCACAGTATATAAATAATAAATGCAATGAACATGAGTAAAAAATGGAGACACAGATGTAGGAGGAAAGATACAGAAAAAAGAAAAGAACAGACATAAGGAGATATAGTGATAGATATATAAAAGATAAACACATTTTAGGAGAGAGGAAGATACACAACAGCAACGTAGACATTACAGAAACATCATTCCATGATGTGTCCTTCTTTGATGTTATGGCAACAGCAACTAAAGTTTATGTTGTGATTTTATAACTGTAAGAATGAATGGGATATATACTTAGCCCAGTAGTCTGTAGCATAGGTGGGATGAAATTAAGCATGAAGGAAGATTTAAACCTATATCACTTTTTTCCCACTGTGTACCTTTCCTGTCTAGTGGTTAGGTTTTTTGGGCCTAATCTTTAGGTCTTTCTTAGGTTGCACATCTCAGGATACTCAGTAGTGATTACAGTTGAATGATTTTTATGTTGGCATGATTTTTATTCACCTTTAAATTCTTTGCATAGATAATGATATAACTGACAGAGAAAGTGAACAAGAAAGCAAGTTAAGTGTTTTACGTCCGACATCACATGAAGGCTCCAATTCAGAAGACTCTTTGATTGTGTATGTATATAAATTAAATTTATTTGTGTGGTTAGTGAATGGTTTTTATGTCTCAGAAAAGAAATTTTGTTATAAATTGGAATTGGAGGTTGATTTCACATATAATAAATATTTTTGCCAGCAGAGGTTTTAAAAGATAACATTAGAACATTATATATATCAAATACTATTCACCTCATTCTGGTAAAAGGTTATTCCAATTTCTGTATTCTTAGACATAATATATCTTTGTTTATTATTTTTTATATTCATTTTAATAGCATAGTATAAAGTGTTAAAATGGCCACCTCTGGGTTTTGGTTGAGAAATCTTTTTTTTCCTGTGTCCTTTCTTAAAATGAGATCATAGAAGAAAAGCCAGGAGGGCTTAAGAATGTTAGTAACCTCCGTACAAGACCAGGAAATCACTTCAAGCGGCTAAGCCCTTCTGACTACTTCTTCCTACTGCTGCCCCCAGTATTAGAGTTCCTCAGGTAAGAGGAAAAGAATGCAGAGAGGAAGCTGGCTCAGCTCATTGGTCTACAGTCAGGCAACACATGAACCTAAGCTCTGATACTCAGTCAAGAGACATTTCTAAATAACATTTTGGCAGTAGAGCACATGTTCTTGCATTCTTTCAGGAAAAAAAGCTGTTGAATATGAATATTGAAATTATGAAAATACTTAACATAAATGTGAGGGTCAGTTTTGAGTATTTAAGTGTATTTTATTTTAAAAATATAGAATAAGCATTCAAATATCTCAGCTTCATTTGAAAAGAAATATGAAGCCTATCAAAATAATTTCTAAGAAAACCCCAGGGTTTTAAGGTTTTCTGATTATTTAACCAAACATTTAAGTAGGTTATGAAAGCAGCTTTCACCCAGAAAGCAGCCACAGAGTGAGAAGCTCTCTATGCTTTAGCTCCCCTGTGATTAAATGAGAATCATAAAATTCTTCGTAAGTAAGAGAACCAAGAGGTCATCTTCTAATCTAGCCCAGTCTCCTCTTCATACAGGATTGTCTCCCACAGCCTTCCTTATAGGTGGTCACACAGCTTCTTTCTGAATCATTTTCTGTGATGAGTAGTGCCTGATGTTGAAGTACATTTCATTATTGCACAGTTCCTCCTTATAATTAACCAAATTCTGCTTGCTTAACTCCCTCTTTTGTGTGTAATTTTGACGTATCTTAAGACAGCTTCCTTGTCTGGCCTTAAATCTTTTCTTCTGCCAGTTAGACATACTTGGTTCTTTGACTGGATCATTATATGAGCTAATTTCCACACTCTTCCCCATTCCGGATATCCTTTGTATCTTCTGATGGTCATTGTCCTTCTTACCGTGTGGCCTGTAACATATAACATGGTATAATATAACAGTATAATAAATACAGGCTGACCTTCCCAGAATGGAGTGGAGCTCTATTCTATTTCATAAAATTTCTCCTATTGTCCATGATCCTGTAATTCTGTTAATGTTGCCTAGGTCAAATTATCTTTATTTAGCAGCCTTATACTATTAGCTCATTTTGAGATGGTAGTCATTGAAAAGGTCTTCAAGCCAGGTCTCCTCCATCCTGTACTTATACAGTTGATTTTTTGAAGCTAAATGTAAGACTTTGCTTATTCCTGTTAGAATCATAGTATCATAGATCTGGAGCTCAAAGGGATCTTAGACCTTACAAATGAGAAAACTGAAGCTCAGAGAGATTCAGTGACTTACCAAGAGTCACATAGTAACTATGAAGCAGGATTCAAACCCAGACTTGCTGACTGTGAAGTCCATTGCTCTAGTCGCATGTCATACTGCCTTTATTAAATATCGTTTGGTTCATTTTAGTTCATTGTCCCAGCTTGTTACTGTGAGTATACAAAATATAAGATGTTTTCTAGACTAATGTGAGCAAACAAAAGCTTTGTGGCCCTTCCTTCTGTGTAGAAGCAGGTGTGGTGGATGTCATCCAGATCAGAACCATCTCTGCTTCTAGGCTTAGTTGTAGCCTTGGTTGCTGTGCAGAGGCCATGTGACACATATAAAAGTGGTGTTATTCATGTAGTTCATCCATTGCTTTTTGGTTTTTTATGACAGAGGACTGAGTTTCCCAAAGCCAGGCTTCTTTCTCACCCCATTTTAAGCTTTTGCTCTCTTCACATTGATAATTATATTCACAGTGGTGATTGGTGCAAAAACAGAAATATAGCTTCTAAATGACTATATGCTAGTATTCTCTAGTGTTCTATTTTTCTAATAATTCTATTCACCAATTGCTTGAGATTACTAATGTACTTTTTAAAATTTACTTTTAGTTTTCAACATTCATTTCCACAAAATTTTAAGTTACAAATTTTCTCCCCGTCTTTCCCCTACCCCCCACCCCAAGATAGTGAGCCTACTGAATACCCCTTCCCCCAATCTGTTCTCTCTTATATCTTCCCCTATACCACCTCTAACTTTCTAATAGGGCAAGATGGATTTCTATCCCCAGTACTTGCATATCTTATTTCCCAGTTGCATGTAAAAAGCAATTTTTTTAAATATCTGTTTTTAAAACTTTCATTTACAAATTCTTTCCCTTGTTCCCTCCTCATCCACCCCCACTGGGAAGATAAGCAATTCAATATAGGTTGTATATGTGTAGTTAAGCAAAACATTTCCATAGTAGTTAGTTATATTGTGAAAGACTATATGTCCCTCTATCCTATCCCACCCCCTACTTATTCTATTTTCTACTTTGACCCTGTTCCTTTTCAAAAATATATGCTTCTAACTACCCTCTCCCCCTCTCTGCCCTCCCTTCTATCATCCCCCCTCTTATCCCCTTCTCCCCTACTTTCCTGAAGGGTAAGATACCCAAATGAGTGTGTATGTTATTCCCTCAAGCCAAATTCAGTGAGAGTAAGGTTGATCCTTTCCCTTTCACCTTCCTGCTCTTCCCCTCCATTGTAACAGTTTTCTCTTGCCTCTTTTATGAGATAATTTACCCTATTCAGTATCTCCTTTTCTCTTTCTCTCACATTCTTCTCTCACCTCTTAATTTTATTTTTTTAGATATCATCCCTTCCTATTCAACTGATTTTGTGCCCTCTGTCTGTATACATATACATGCATACACACATACACACACTCACATATGTATTTATATACATACACCCTCCTATATATGTATACATTATATATACATATATATTCCCTTCAATTATCCTAATACTGAGAAAAGTTTCATAAGTTAAAATGATCATTTTTCCATGTAGGAATGTAAATAGTTCAACTTTAATAAGTTCCTTATTATTTCTTTTTCCTGTTTACCTTCTACTGCTTCTCTTGCTTCTTGTATTTGAAAGTCAAATTTTCTGTTCAGCTTTGGCTTTTTCATCAAGAATGCCTGAAAGTACTCTGTTTCATTGAATGACTGTATTTTCCCCTGAAGCATTATACTCAGTTTTGCTGGGTAGGTGATTCTTGGTTTTAATCCTAGCTCCTTTGACCTCCACAATATCATACCGTGTTTCCCCGATAATAAGACACTGTCTTATTAATTTTTTTGGAAAGAAAAACACTAGAGGGCTTATCTTCAGGGGAGGGCTTATGTTGTCCTGCCTCAGCTCTCCTCCGCGGCACTGCTCTCAATGGCGCCAGCAAGGAAATCACTGGGGAAGAACAGGGATGACGTGCTCACTGCTGCAGCTCTGATTGGATGCAGCTTGGAGCACGGCATGCGTTTCACCCGTGGGGGGCGGTGCATACAGAGGGTACCGTAATGTAGCATGTAGCGCAGGGGATCACCTTCACTACAGTAGCAATCTCAATAGGGCTTATTTTCGGGGGAGGGCTTATTTTAGAGGAATCTTACACAGTAAGGGGAGGGCTTATTTTCGGGATAGTTCTTATTATCGGGGAAACACGGTATTCCAAGCCCTTCAGTCTCTTAGTGTAGAAGCTGCTAGATCTTGTGTAATCCTGATTGTGTTTCCACAAGACTCAAATTGTTTCTTCCTGACTGCTTGTAGTATTTTCTCCTTGACCTGGGAACTCTGGAATTTGGTCATGTTATTCCTAGTTTTCTTTTGGGGATCTTTTTCAAGAGGTGATTGGTAAATTCTTTCAATTTTTATTTTCCCTCTGGTTGTAGAATATCAGGGCAATTTTCCTTGAGAATTTCTTGAAGGATGATTTCTAGATTCTTTTTTTGATCATGGTTTTCAGGTAGTCGAATAATTTTTAAATGATCTCTCTTGGATCTATTTTCCAGGTCAGTGGTTTTTCCAGTGAGATATTTCATATTGCCTTCTATTTTTTCATCTATTTGGATCTGTTTTATAGTATCTTGATTTCTCATAAAGTCATTAGTTTCCATTTGCTCTAATCTAATTTTGAGGGAATTATTCTCTTCAGTAATTTTTTGAAATTACTTTTCCATCTGGGAAATTCGACTTTTTAAGGCATTCTTCTCCTCATTGGCTTTTTTGGGCCTCTTTTGCTGTTTGAGTTAGTCTATTTTTTAAGGTGTTATTTTCTGGGGGTGGCTAGGTTTCACAGTGAATAGAGCACTGGCCCTGGAGTCAGGAGGACCTGAGTGCAAATCTGGCCTCAGACACTTAATAGTTACTAGCCTTGTGACCTTGGGTAAGTCATTTAACCCCAATTACCCTGCCTTCCCCCTTCCAGAAAAACAAAAAAAAAGAGATAGAAAAAAGGTGTTATTTTCTTCAGTATTTTTTAGGGTTTCCTTTAACAGGCTGTTGACTTGTTTTTCATGATTTTCTTGCATCATTCTCGTTTCTCTCCCCAATTTTTCCTCCACTTCTCTGACTTGATTTTCAAAATCCTTCTTGTGCTCTTCCATGGCCTGTAACCAGTTCATATTTTTCTTGGAGTCTTTTGATGCAAGAGTTTTGACTTCATTGACTTCTTCTGGCTCCATGTTTTGATCCTTTTTTGTCCCCAAAAAAGGATGCTATGGTCAGATTTCACTTCCTCTTCTTGCTCATCTTGTGAGCCTATTACTTGACCTTTGAGCTCTTTGCCACTGTAGAACTCTGCCTCCAGAATGGAGAGAGCTATGTCCCAAATTGCTGGGGTTTTCACAGATGTTGTCAGAGCTATGAGGAAGGTGCCCTCTCTACAAACACCTCAAGCTGTGGTACACTGGCCACACCCAGAACACCCAAGACAGTGGCTCAGACAGATCCAAGCAGGTCAAAGCACGAGCGATAACCCTCTGAATGGTTGCTTGGTCCCCCGACAATCTGCAGGCCAGGAGCTCAGGAGGCAGCCATGCGGCAGCAGCTGCTGCTGCCCTGCCACCACCACCTCACTGGGAGCAGGGGCCAGATCATGTTCTTCTGTCACCCAGTTCTATTGAGTTCCCCACTGACCATATACTTTCTCTTTGGTATTTATGGGTTGAGAAGTCAGGAAACAGCCACAGCTGCTGGTGATTCACTCTCCTGAAGTCTGCTCTGGCCAGTCTGTGCTGCTGATTCCCAGCTTGGTGTGATAGACCCTTCCTGTTGGCCTGCCAAGCTGCCTTCAGCGGGAGATTTGTTTCTCTCTGTCACTTTATGGGTTCTGATGCTCTAAAATTTGTTTAGAGTCATATTTTACAGGTATTGGAGACGGTTGGAGCAGAGCTCAGAAAAGTTCCTGTTTTTACTCTGCCATCTTGGCTCCGCCCCCCTAATAATGTACTTTTAACATTTCTCCTTACTCAGCAGCATAACATAAGTAACACACTAAACTTTTGTGTATCTGTTTATTCTCTGCTGCCTTCCCTGTGTTTCAGGTTTGAGTTTATAAGAGAGATCCCTATCCAATTAGTCTAATTTCTTTTCTTGGTTCCCTTTATTTTTACTTTGGGATTTTTATCTAGTCAGATTTTTTTATATTTTAGATGTTCCTGTTCTTTTTGACTTGTGTTCCTTTTTGGAGTTTTTAGACCTTGGATCATACCTGTCTTCCCTGAACTTTTAAAATTAGTTTTTCTAGAGTCTGTGATATATGTCTGCCTGGGCCAAGATTTCCTTTCATTTGGCATGCATTCCAAGGTAACAGTTACTTTCTTCTCTAAGGTTCCCATCACTTTCACCTCACCAGCTTTCTATGTTGGTGAAAACTACATGCAGAATAGCAATCCCTTGTTTGCTACCTCTCCCTTCTGAGAGATAGAGAGGCAAGTCAAGCATTTTTGGATGCTCTGCTTTTAGCAAAATGAAATTTCTAGAAAGTGTGGATTGATGTTGTCTTAAAGGTAAGTTCTTTATTTGTTTTGTTCTTAAGTGCTTCCTTTTCTTTTGTTAAAAAATATTTATTGGGCTGGCTAGAATAGAGCACCAGCCCTGGAGTCAGGGGGAGTTCAAATCTGGCCTCAGACACTTAACACAAAACTAGCCGTGTGACCTTGGGCAAATCACTTAACCCCAATTGCCCTACTTTCCCCCCTCCAAAAAAAAAATTATTGATTTTTAGTTTTCAACATTTACTTTTTATAAGATTTTGAGTTCTAAACTTACATAGGCTATCTATGTACAATCACATTAAACATATTTCAGCATTATTTATGTTGTAAAAGAAGAATCAGAACAAAAGGGAAAATCCACAAGAAAGACAAAACAAAATAAAAAGAGAAAATAATATGCTCTGAGCTACTTTCAGACTCCATAGTTCTTTCTCTGGATGTGGATAGCATTTTCTATCGTGAGTTTTGGAATCATCTTAGATCCTTGCATTGCTTAGAAGAGCTAAGTCAAACAAAGTTGGTCATCACACAGTGTTGCTCTTACTGTGCACAATGTTCTCCTGGTTCTGCTCACTTCACTCAGCATCAGTTCATGCAGGTCTTTCCAGGTTTTTCTGAGAGCATTGTGCTTTGTCATTTCTTATGGAATAATAGTATTCCATTATATACATATGCCACAACTTGTTCAGCTATTCCGCCAGTTGATCTGTATCCCCTAAATTTCCAGTTCTTTGACACCACAAAAAGAGCTGCTATAAATATTTTTCTATACATGTGTCCTTTTCCCCTTTTTTATCATGTCTTTGGGATATAGGCCTAGTAGTGGTATTGCTAGATCAAAGGGTATACACAGTTTTATAGAACATAGTTCCAAATTGCTCTCCAAAATGGTTGGATCTGTTGGCAACTTTACCAACAATGAATTAGTGTTCCAATTTTCCCACATCTTCTCCAAAATTTATCAGTTTCCTCTTTTGTCATGTTAGCCAATCTTATAGGTGTGATGTGGTACCTCAGAGTTGTTTTAATTTGCATTTCTCTAATCAGTAGTTATGTAGAGCATTTTTCATATGAGTATAGATAGCTTTAATTTCTTCATCTGAAAACTACCTGTTCATATCCTTTGACCATTTATCTGTTGGGGAAGGTAAGTTCTTTTTTAAAAAAAAAATCTTACTCTACTTTTTAAAGGAAAAGTTCCCGGATTTAACTTTTTTCTTGAAATGGCATTTTTATAAGCTAAAAATATTTTGATGCATAAAATTAGTAATTGATACATAAAATTAGATAGCACAAGATTTGAGAAAGGAATTTCAAGCTTCAAAGTTTGATAAAATCTCATTAATTCTCCCCAGTTGGGATGGATGTCATTCTGACAGATACCTACAGGTAGAAAAACATCTTGGAAGAAATGGAGTTTTGATAGTTTTATATAGTCATATGGAATCTCCAGCAGAGTAGTTGGGTTGTCTCCAATTGGTCCATTCATTGTTTGAATGTCAGCGTTAGGGTAATAACTAAAAACATTGTTGATTTTCCCAGATAAAGAAACAGGCAAAATGTCTATTTACTGTTAATTTGTGACTTCACAAGTAACTTTTGCCTCTGAGTGACCCTTAACAATTTTTCTAATAAGCTTTCAGCTTTTTTCCAAGTGCATTCACTTGTACTGACAAGAGGCAGTCAAGTATAGTGGAGAGAATGCAAGGTTTGGATGCACAGGACTTATGTTTAAGTCTTGGCTCTTCTACATACTACCTGTGTCACCTTGGACAGGTCCCTGTGTAAGAAGCAAAGTGGTGGCAGAGAGATAGATATAAAGTATTGGGCTTAGAATCAGGAAAGCCTGGGTTCAGATCCTGCCTCAGACAACTACTAGCTATATAACCTTGGAACACTAACTTAATGTATCTGTGCCTCACTTCCTTTATCTCTAAAATTAGGGGGTTAATTTGATGGCCTCTAAGGTCCTTTCCAGCTTTAAATCTAAGACCTATCCCTTTTCTGAGCACCATCCCATGAAGTGCGGGATAGACTAAATTATTTCTCATTTTTGTTCTACGGATCAGCTTAAGAATTTGATATCCCGGGGGCGGAGCCAAGATGGCGGAGTAGAAGCACGACCCTCCCGCAGCTCCGGCTTCCACCCTCCCCAATCCATGTAAAAAGGGGACTCTAACCAAACTTTGGAGCTGCAGAACCCACAAAATGACACAGAGAAGCTAACCTCCCGCTGAGAACAGTTCGGCAGGCCAGCAGGAATCGGCCAGCGCAACGCTCTGGGAGCCGAGCCCAGCACCACGCCAAGGCTTTAGCCCCAGGGCAGGCCTGACCAGCCGCCAGCCAGAGGGACTCCAGATCAGCAGCAGCTGTGACCGTTTCCAGATTTATCAATACATAGATGCGAAGGACAAGGTGAGAGGCCAGTGCATTCTGGACTTTGGGACCCAGTAAGTGGGAGTGTGTGGCTTTTACCCCCGGGGCGACAAAGCCCCCGGGGCGAGAAACCGCTGAGACAATGGCACAGCCTGCCAGCTCCACGGGGCGGCTTCAGCTCCTGGCCTGCAGAGTGTAGGGGGACCAAGCACCAGTCTGAGGGGTAATCGCTCTTGCTTTAACCTGCTTGGATCTGGATTGCAGTCTAGGGTAGAGGTCCTGGGGTGTGTGTCCAGCTTGCCAGAGCATGTGGAGACCTCAGAGAGGGCACCCATCTAATACCTCCGGCAGCTGAGAAAACCCCAGCATTTGGGACGAAAACTCCCCTGTCTGGTGGCAGAGTCCTACTGTGGCAAAAAAGCCCAAAAGTCAAATCATTGAGTATTCCAACATTACACTCCTATTTTGGGGATAAGAAGGAGCAAGGCATGGAACAGGAGGAAATCAGTGAAGTCAGAACTCCTGTACCAAAAGCTTCAAAGGAAAATACAAGCTGGTTACAGGCCATAGAGGACCTTAAGAAGCAGATAAGAGAAGTGGAGGAAAAATTGGGAAGAGAAATGAGAACAATGCAAGAAAATTATTAAATGAGAGTCAACAGCCTGACTGAAGAAAATAATATCTTAAAAAACAGACTGACTCAAATGGCAAAGGAGGCTCAAAAAGGCAATGAGGAGAAGAATGCCTTAAAAAGTCGAATTTGCCAGATGGAAAAAGAATCTCAAAAGCTCACTGAGGAGAATCATTGCTTCAGAATTAGATTGGAGCAAATGGAAGCTAATGACTTTATGAGAAATCAAGATGCTGTTAAACAGATCCAAACAAATGAAAGAATAGAAGGCAATGTGAAATATCTCATGGGAAAAACCACTGACCTGGAAAATAGATCCAGGAGAGATAATTTAAAAATTATTGGACTGCCTGAGAGCCATGACCAAAGTAAGAGCCTGGAAAGCATCCTCCAGGAAGTTCTCAAAGAAAACTGCCCTGATGTTTTAGAACGAGAGGGCAAAATAGAGGTTGAAAGAATCCACCGATCACCTCCTGAAAAAGATCCCAAAAAGAAAACTCCTAGGAATATTATAGCCAGGTTCCAGAATTCCCAGATTAAGGAGAGAATATTACAAGCAGCCAGGAAGAAACAATTTGAATATTGTGGAAACACAATCAGGATAACCCAGGATCTGGCAGCTTCTACACTGAGGGATCGAAGGGCCTGGAATGTGATATTCCGGAGGTCAAGGGAGCTGGGATTAAAACCAAGAGTCACCTACCCAGCAAAACTGAGTATCATGTTTCAGGGGAAAATATGGTCATTCAGTGGAATACAGGACTTTCAAGCATTCTTGCTGAAAAAACCAGAGTTGAATAGAAAATTTGACATTCAGATGCAAGAAGCAAGAGAAGCATGAGAAGGTAAACAGGGAAAAGAAATCATAAGGAACTTATCAAAGTTGAACTATTTTTTTTTTTTGGAGCAATCGGGATTGAGTGGCTTGCTCGGGGTTGCACGGCCAGTTGTTGTTTCTGGGTGTGGTGCTGGGTGTCTGGGCCCGGATTTGATCCGGGTCGTCCCGGCACTGGGGCCGGTGCTCTTGCTTGCTGAGCCACCTGGCCAAAGTTGAACTATTAACATTCCTACATGGAAAAACAATAAT
The DNA here is from genome assembly GCF_028583685.1 of Petaurus breviceps papuanus. Taxonomy (NCBI): domain Eukaryota; kingdom Metazoa; phylum Chordata; class Mammalia; order Diprotodontia; family Petauridae; genus Petaurus; species Petaurus breviceps. Next base: position 2,669,154 of record NW_027187281.1, on the reverse strand, counting down.
TGTAACTTATGAAACTTTTCTCAGTAGTTGAAGGGTTTAGAAATACATATATATATTATATATATATATTATATATATATATATATCTCTTTATATGAGGGTATGTGGGCATATGAATACATATGTGAATGTGTGTATATATGTTTACAGGTATACATAGAGGGCATGGGACCAATTTAACAGGAAGGGATGATACTTAAAAGGTGAAATTAAGAGGTGAGAGGAATATAATGAGAGGAGATGGGGAGAGACAGAGTGGGGCAACTATTTCATACAGAAGAGGCAAGGGAAAATGGTTACAATGGAGGGGAAGAATAGGAAGGCAAAAGGGAATGGGTCAACCTTATTCCTATTGAATCTGGCTTGAGGAAGGAGGGAAATACACACTAAATAGGGGATCTCACCCTCCAGGAGAATAGGGGGGGAAGGGGATGTGAGGGGGGATGATGGAAGGGAGGGCAGGCTGGGGGGGAGGGAAGTTGGAAGCACCCACTTTTGAAAAGGGACAGGATCAAAGTAGAGAATAGAACAAGTGGGATGTGAGATAGGAGGGAGGGAAATATAGTCAGTCTTCTACAATACATCTACTATGTTATTGTTTTGCATTAGCCAAACATGTACAACCTATACGGAACTGCTTGTCTCCCCAGTGGGGGTGGGTGGCAGGGGGGGAAGGGAATGAATCTGGAATTGAAAGTTTTAAAATCAAATATTCAAATATATGTGTATATATATATATATATATATAAAAAAAAAATAAAACATCTGTGTCTATGAACAAACAAACAAAAAAAAAAGAATTTGATACCCCTATTTATACTCATGTTAAAAACAAGACATAGTGGTTAAGATCAAAAAGCTTTTTGATTAAACCCCAGGTATTTCCAAACTCTTAGGCCAATGATAGGCATGCAGCAAATTCTTACTGAATCTAATTGAATTTAATTTATCCTTGAAGAAACTAGTAGAATTGAATGAATGTTAATACTAAATATGTTTGTCAAATGGCATAGCTTCTTAATTCATAAAAGAAGAGTTAACTGAATTTTAAAAAGGCCCCAGATAATAACACATTAATTCTGAGACTATAGTGTTCATGTCTCAGAGTTGGACAAATTTAACAAACAAAGAGGAAAATATTAAAACAACTTAACTGAAAGATTATAGCATCTTCTGAATGGGAATGTTGAAAAACATAGCATAAAACTCAGTATCACACATTGCCTTTAGGAAAAAATGAACTATGTCAAAGTTTTTGAACAGGCAGTTTTCAGAAGAAATCAAAGCTATTTTTATATAAAAAATGCTTTAAATCACTCTTAATTAGAGAAATGCAAATTAAAACATCTCTGAGGTACTACCTCACAATTGTCAGTTTGATTAATATGATAGAAAAGGAAAATGACAAATACTGGAGGGCATGTGGGAAAACTGGGAAACTAATGCACTGTTGTTGGTGGAGCTGTGAACTGATCCAACCATTCTGGAGAGCAATTTGGGACTGTGCTCAAAGGGTTATAAAGCTATGCATACCTTTTGACCCAACAATACCACTTGTAGGTTGGTATCCCAAAGAGATCAAAGAAAAAGGACCTATATGTACAAAAATAATTCTAGGAACTTTTTTTGTGGTGGCAGAGAATTGGAAATTGAGGGAATGCCCATCAGTTGGGGAATAACTGAACAAATTGTGCTGTGGTTGTGATAGAATATTATGATGCCATAAGAAATGATGATCAGGATGCTTTCAGGAAACCCTGGGAAGACATATATGAAATGAAGCAAAGTGAAGTGAGCAGAAGTAGAACATTGTATAGTAATAGTAATATCGTACTATGAACAACTGTGAATAACTTAGCTGTTTTCAACAGTACAGTGATACAAGACAGGTACGAAAGATTTATGATGAAAAATGCTATCCATCTCCAGAGAAAGAACTGATGGATGCTGAATGCAGATCAAAGCATACTTTTTGTATTTTATTTGTTTTATATTATTTGTATTTTAGCTTTTTTTTTTCTTGTGCAACATGGCTAATATGGAAATATGTTTTGAATGACTGCTCATATATAGTCTATATCAAATTGCTCACCTTCTCAAGGACGGGGTAGGGTGAAAGGAGAAGATTTGGAATTCAAATTTCCAAAAAAACAATGTTAAGAATTGTTTTTACATATGATTGAGAAAAAATAATTTTAAAAAGTTTAGAAACAAAGCAAAAAATAGACCATGTACTATAGAGAAAATATAAATGTAAAAATGTAGAAATACTAAACATGTCCTTTAACAAGAAAAAGATAAATGGAGACAGTAGTGACATCTGAGTAGTTGGTAAGTTGAAATCAGAAACTGACTATAGAAAGTGATAATGATGAGACAGCATACCATAATTTTTTTGAAGCTAAAAGAATTTTCAGAGGAAAAATTGTTTCTGAGAACATGCATTAACAAGAGGAAAAGAAAGCTTTAATGAACTGAATATGTGACTAAATAAATTAGTACAAATGAATAATCTTGAAAATTAGAGTAGAAAAAGATATATCAGAAAACAAAAAAATTTTAAATTTTACAAACAGGACTAAAAACTGGTTCTTTTAATTGAACTTCTGCTGTATTGGTGGGACATAGGGTATTGATGACTACCGACAAGACTACTTATTTTGCCAGTCCCCAGTTCTCTGAGAAGGTCCTTTTCACATGTATTATCACCAAAGTAAAACAATGAACCAAGGTAACATTTTGTTACAAGTTGTATCAGTATACACTGTGAATAAAGTTTCCAGATCTGCCCTTTTTTTTTTTCCCCTGGAGGAAATACTTTTGTCACATGATACAACCATATATGTTAAAGTAGTAGCTGATGTTTTGGGATTGTAGTGTTTAGTTCATTCAGATTTAATGCAAAGGAGAAATGATCATGTTCCCTCATGATTCATATACAGCAAGATCACCTTTTTGCATAATAACTGCCTGTGGTGGGAAAAATCAGTGCCTGCCTGCCTCATGTGACTACCCCCTATTCACCTCCCTTATTTAGGGAGGCTGGGAAACAAGAGCAGAGAATTCAGCAGATAATTGTTTATTTCCTTATTACTTGTACTGAAGCATATGGAGGAAAAATATTCTCACTTTTCCTTTCCACTTATCTCCATCTCCTTCCTTTAGTTTTCCCCCACCCCCCCAAAAAGCCCTGTCTAACCCTAAATAGAGTATTAAACGCAACATACTCCGTATCAGTAATGTTAGGTAGATTTTACAGATCAGGAGGCACGGATTAAACTCCACTCAGCAGGCCTCAGTTAGGCAACAGACATGGTGAGAGGTGCTAGAGATACCAAAGGCAACAAACAAAACAGTGCTTCCCCTCGAGGAGGTTATATTCTACTGAGGAGATAGAAGTGCACACAGATGTGTGAATACAAAATATATACAAAGTAAATTTGGGGGAGAGGTGAGGAGCCTAATAACCTAGAGTAGAAGTGGGGAACCTGTGGCCTTGAGACCACATATGACCCTCTAGGTCCTTAAGTGCAGCCCTTTGACGGAGTCCAAGTTTTACAGAACAAATCCTTTTATTAACAGAATTTGTTCTGTGAAATTCTGGGTTGGGAGCCAGATTGGAAGGGATTGAGAAGTGAATGGGAGCGGAGAAAATGAAGGCAATGATTGTAGGAAGCTCTTTCTAGAATTTTGGCAGTAAAGGGAAGGAGAATTATAGCATGTTTCTCGGAGGAATGACCAAATCAAGCTGGGTCTTTTCAAGGATTTGGAAGATTTTTGTAGGGAGCAAGAAGGGACCCAGTGGATAAAGAGATACTGAAGATTAGAGAGAAGGGATTATCATAGGGTCAAGTTAGCAGGGAAGACAGAGGTTGGTTTCAAAGGCACAAGTAGACAGCTTGACCTTGGCAAAAAAACAACAACAACAAAACCACTTCCTCATAGAAGTTAGAGCAAAGGGGAGAATGGGGCTGATGTTGAGTGGTCATAGACTTAATAAAAAGGGTTGTAATGGATGGTCTCAGATTTCTCTCTCTAGAAATCCAGTTGACATTATATAACATAAATGTATAGTAACCCTAGTCAGCACACTTGTGTGATCTACTCCAGTCATTTGCAGTAGCACAGAATGGTAGAAATAGAAAGAACAGGTGATAGGGATTAATATCAGGGCTAAGAATAGGATGAACAACAGTAAGAGAAGGGGGCAAGGTATTTGAGGGTAGAGAACAGTGTAAAGAATTATAAGACCCAAATGAGTAAGGAAGGTGGAGTGAGTAGAGGCTTCAGGGAAGACAGATAGGTTTAGGAAGAGAAAGACGGAGGTGGAAGGACCGGAGATTATGGTCAGTAGAAGACTTTCAGAGTCATAAGATCAAGAATGTACCTGTTGCCATTTATAGCTGGGACACAGGGAAGGTGTAGATGATGGTAGTTAAGGAAGTCACTGAATTGGAACACCAATATTTAATATTCCATGATGCTCTGCATCTTCTCCCCCCGCCATCTCCCCATGTGAGTGTAAGGGGTAGGGTGGACAAGAAGACTACTGAGTTTGAGAAAGGCTGGAGAATGGGGAGGGTCGGGTACAATAGGTAGTAACATAATCTAGAGTGAACCCTAAAGGAGAAGAAACTTTGGAAAGAGCTTACATTATAGAATAATAGTATATGTCAGTGGCATAACTGAAATTATAATTTTTAGTGGAGTTTTCATGTTTTTCTGCCTTCTTTCCCAGTATTCTCTATTGTTCCCTTTTGATTTGAAAGACAACATCAGTTAGGCTTAGCTGGGTAGACAACTGCTAGTATAAGTCTTTGGACATCCTGATTTCCTAATGAGTAAATTTCACTTCCACCCAAATGTTAAGATACTTAAACTGGAGTAATTTTTAACTCAGAACTGTTCAGGAAGTGGGTAGCTTTGAGATAATACCTGTTTGGAAACTAAGGCAATCAGAATTTCTTCTTTCCCTGCTGTTCACTTGAAAGTCATCCTTTGACCCTTGAGCTGAAAAGCTGTATTTCAGCAGTGTTGATACCCCATTCCCTCACCCTCATGGAGAACAAATCAAACCCTAAGAAAATACCAATTGAAGAGGGACAAATAATGACACTGGAAGAGATGCCAGAGAAACTACTTTTGAAACTTTTGTAAGTCGTGTATCCGGGCAAGATGAAAAAGGAAATGAAGCACCCCGTTCGTTATTTACCCACCACCCTAGGTATACAGGTCGCCTAGCAAGTGACCAAACCCGAGCCAGAACAGAGAACCAGTCATGCAAAGCTTCAGAGAGTTGAGTGTGGAGGGCCGAGTGTATAGTAGTAGAAGAAAATGGTGGGAAAGAGCTTAGCCTACCATTGTAGGAAGCAGGAAACTCCAGATGTATCATGCGGTAAACCAGCACGGCCCAAGTGGCTTTAAGAGACCCAAATTGTAAATATTGTCCGGACTAAGAAAGAACAAAGTGAGATTAAAACAAAGACTTGGCGTCACCCCACAGGTACAACACGGGGTAGGAAGTTCTTCAAAGGGAAATAAGATTTCAGCCTCTTGAGGCTATTTTCCAATTTTTCCCCCATGTACTTAAATATTTTAAGCCATCTCACAAAGATGATGCTACTAATCCAACGCTATTGTTTCAGAAGTGGAGATAATGTTTATATGACTATATGCTTTTAGTAAATAAGGATTAAAGTGTGTGGCCATAACAAAAAGCAATATTAGCTTATCTACACTGTGTTTTACCCTTTGATCACTCAGCTCTCTCCACTGGAGATAAAAATTTTAAAAAAGGAAAATTCTTATTTGCTCTTTGATACTTTCTATTTTTTCTTTATTGACTCTAAGAATTCATTATTCACATTTAGAATTTTCAATTATGACAGTTACATGTTTGAAGACTTGAATTTTGAATTTCTCCATGCTGTAGTCTTCTGAGTTCTTTCATTTATAATGTGATACTTGGGGGGGGTAGGGGATTGTTGTTTTGTTTTCTGATTTAGAAACCCCCTTACTATCCAGTTTGTTTTATTTTCTGGTATTCTATCATTTTTGATACAGATCCATCCGGTGGTTCTGTATTTCTGCCAGCTCAGTGACTCTGTGAATAGTGCTGGGCCTGGAGTCAGGAGGGTCTGAGTTCAAATCCAGCCTTGTACACTTACTAGCTGTGTGACCCTGGGCAAGTCACTTAACCACTACCTGCCTCGGTTTCCCCATCTGTAAAATGGGGGAAATAGTAAGTAGTAGGAAGGTAGGTACCTTCCAGGATTATTGTGAGGATCAAATAAGACTAATATTTAGAAAACTCTTTGAATACTTTAAAGCACTGTGTAAGTGTTGTTGTTTTTATTAGTTTTGTTTCTTGGTCTTTTATGTTGCAGAGCATTTGTACAAATATCTAGAATCTTATTTGAATTCATTATCTTACCTTGTTTTTTTGTCATTTTGTTTCTGTTTTTTCCTCTTTTCTTGACATGACAGACCACTGACTTGGGGAGTCAGAGAACCTGAGATCATTCTCACCTCTGATGTTTCCAATTTTTATGATGACAGGCAAGTGACTTAACCCCTCTGGGCCTCATTTTGTCCTTCTGTAGAGTGAGAATGTTGAACTGAATTCCTTCTGTTGTCTTTTTAAGCTCTAGCTCTGTGTACCTTTGCTTTAACCCTCAATTAAATGAGAACTCACTTTCCCACTTATGAAAGGGAGTAGCTTTTTGCAGAACCAATGTCTGGCCTATATTCTAAATTCACTTTGATTCCAGACATAAGAAGCTGCACTTCAGAAATGTTAAGACTGTGTATGAACATAAGAGTGTGAACTCTTGGAAAACAAATGAAAACCTAAGATAATACCATTTAAAAAATATAGGGAGACAGATAATGACATGAGGAAAGAGGCCAAAGAAACTAGGTTTGAAACATCAACTGTTGTGTTAAGGCCAAACAGAGTAGTTGCTGTTTGACCCAGGAGGCTTCTAGAGCTACTGTGGCTCCCATGGTGCAGGAGAATGATGTGGTTAGACGTGCGTTTTGGCACATGAGCCGAGGGGGGATTGGCGTCCCATTGAGGCAGAGAGCCCAGTCAGCGGGCTGATGGTAGTTTTGGTGAAAGGGGATGAGGGCCTGAACTAAAGTGGTCATATGAGTAGGGAGAAGGGAAGGTATATGAGAGGGAAAGGAGAGAGAATGTAAGGATAACACTGACAGAAAAAAACAGGGCTGCCCTCCATACTAAGAGCAGAGATCACAAGTAAACAGGTTTTGGGGACAAGATAATGAGTTCTATTTTGGATACATTGAGTTGAGATGTGTATAGTTTAAGATGTCCAAGAGGCCTTTAGAAATGTGTGACTACAGCTGAGCAGAGAGACTGGGATTGGATGTGTAGATCTTGGAATCCTGTGCATGAAGATGATCTTTTAACTCCTGGGAGCTGATGAGGTCTGCAAGTAAGATAGGACAGAGCAAGAACAGAAAGGGTCCCATTTAGTGTGGGTGACACAGATGAAGAATCATCAGCGGAGACTGAGGAGTGGTTGTGGAGATGGGAGAAGAGCCATGAGGAAGGAGTCTCTAGGGGCAGAGTGGGCTGGACCGTGTCACATGCCACAAAGATCCCTCTCTCCTGCTAGGCCTTAGAGCGTTTGCTGGTGGAGGGCCTGCCATGGGAGCAGCAGCTGCAGAGGCAGGTCACATGCCCTTGTCTTGCCATGGCTCCTCAAAGAGCAAACAGCAGCCGCTCTGGCTGTCTTTGTGCTCTTCCAGTCTGATGCATTCCTTCCTGGAGAAGCACTGCTGAGAGTAGATACTAGCAGAAGAAACAGCTGCTACTCCATTTTGGAGTCTTCATCATTAGTTCTGGCTTTATTTGAGTGTCTTCACTCTGGTGCCTGGGCATCTTGTGTCCATGTTTCTGTCAGTGTACCTCTCTGTTTGTCTGTTTAGTGTTCTAGAGGGTAGAGGCAGGAAGAAGTGAGGTGGTTCCCCTGTCTAGATCTAGTCTGCCATTTTCCCAGAAATCCCTAGTCTGTAATGTTTGCAGAATTAAAATATTAGGTCTCTTATAATGGAGACAGAACTAAAAGCATAAGATAAGAAAAGCTGTAGGATTTTATGATAATACAAAGCTTTAAGCTCCAGTCCCTTTCCTTATTTGGAACTATTGTGTTCACTCCTTTCTTACTGCTTTTTCACCATCTTCAGTATTCAAACAATAGATAGACAAGGTGGTGTAGTAGATTATAGTGGGCTTAGAATCAGGAAGGCCTAGGTTTGAATTTTGCCTCAGACTAACTCTATGATCCTTAGTGAACCACTTAACCTCGCTAAGGCTCAGCTTTCTCATCTGTAAAATGGGGGTGATAATAATAGTAACATCCTCACAGGACTGTTACAAGGAATAATTGATGTGAAATTCTTTTCAAAACCTTAACATGCTATTAAATATCGGCTATTAGTAATAGTAATAATAACTGAAGAGAAAATGGAAAAACCTAATCAACTGGAATAGTAATGAAAAATAGCTAGTCTGATTGCTTTTCACTGAATCAGTATTCTGTGAGCTTATAGACATTGCCTCAGGTGGGAATTTGGTGAGTGGCTGTAATAAACCTATTGCATAGTCATGAACTCAGAAGTTCGAGGTATGGCTCTGGACTGCTGGAGATTTAGAATCTGAAGTTAGGAACAACTATATGAGACCAGAATGCAACAAAACGTTATTTCAGGTTCTGCCATAGGTTTGTGGTGACAGTGGCAGAGCATGATAGGACACCAGCTACTACTGTGATGTATGTTTTCTTTTTAAAGGTATATCCCTACAAATTTGTGTCACTAATCATTCTAATGTTATTTTTAACAGAACCGTAGAGGATATAGCAGTTCTAACTTTGGAAAATGAAGTTTCAGATTATGAAGAGAAAATAATATCTGTGCGTCTGTCTTATCAGAATCATATCTGCTGTGATACATGTCTATTGAACATACCTCTCACCTCCAGAGTGGAAAACCCACTCATGATCCCCATCTTGAGTAGTTTCCAAAGGCGACATGCAAAGACGAACTCTAATTGTGCTGCGTTCCACGTGAATTATAAAACCCCTTGCGGAAGGAGTTTGAGGAACTTTAAGGAGGTACATCGATACCTGCTTGAGACAGAGTGTAGCTTTTTATTTTTGCATCATTTTTCTTTCAATACCTATGTGCAGTTGAACAGGAACATACTGAGGAAAGAAGTTCTTGTTTCTGACTCTGATATTAGCCACGGAACCGAATCTGTGCCTGTTACCTTCTGTAACGAAATCGACAACAGAAGACTGCCACACTTCAAGTACCGGAGGCGGACATGGCCATGTGCCTACTACCTCAACAATTTCTCTGGCGTGTTTAGTAACTCATGTGACTGTTCAAAAGGCTGCATGGATGTGTGAGTAGAAAAATAGCTCTTTTAATCAGGATTCCACAGGCATTTTCCCAGGGGAATTCCTGATGGGGAGCCATGTGGCCTATTGGATGGCCTGAGATGCAAGGATGCCTTCTGTTGGTTGATAAAGGGGAAGAACCTTGTTAACCAAATAGTACCATGGTTTCCAACTATCTTATCCAAGGATGTGCTTCAATTAGACTAAATATTAGGGAGATTTCCCTTCATATAGTATCACAGATTATTTTATATTTACAAAGCATTTTTAAATGGCCAGTTTGTTCATTTGGTTTTACTTGGGAAACTTGTGACATGAAGCTCTTAAACTTCTGATCACAGGAATAGAATAATATAAAGTTGGGAAACATGTCACAGAAAAGTACTTTGAAGAGTAAGTTTTGACCTAAAGATATCTATGCACGAATCTGCAGCTATACATAATGTTGTTATGTATGTTATGAATTTGATCTCATTACTTGATAGTTACACTCAAAGATTAGAATTAATGTTGTCAGTCAACAATTATGTGACCATTCAGAGTAATGTCAAATATTAGCACATTTTAGACATTATCTGTAACCTACACTAAGTCCATAGATGTTAATGTCCACAGCAGGGAAGTATAACGGGGAAGTTCATGAATTGAAGTGCTTTTTTTCTGCTTCTGTTGGAAAGGATAACGAATAGTGAGTGTAAGTAAGTGTCTTTGCCTTCTGTAGGGGTCAGTACACCAAAGTGCTGAAGAACCCTGATCCTCACTTTGAAATATAAGATATGTAAAAATATGTTGGCATTTAATGGTGCTTGCATTTTAATAATGGCACAAAATGTTTAAACAAAGGTACAAATACTTGTGTGACACAAAGAAAATATATTATCAATAGATATATAAACTGTTCTTACCTATTTAGAGATATGTCAGCAATATAGCCTAAAGTTCGAGTGACCTTTTAACCAGAGATTTTCTAGTCCAGTCCCTTCTATGTTTGCTAGGCTAGTAGATTAAAGGAGTGCCATGGATTTCATCAACATATTTAGCTGAATCTCTTATGATATCCTTGTGGACATGATGAAGAGATGTGAACTACAGTTAGGGACCTGGTTGTGACTAACCAGCCCCAGAGAATGCTGCTGGATACCATTGTGGAGAGGTAAGCATCGAGTCCTGTGGCAGGGGTCTGACCGTGCTTGGCCCTGTTCTGTTGGACATTTTTATCCGTGACTTCAGTGAAGGCATAGCTAGCTTGTTGAATTTATGCATACCTTGAAACTGGGAGGGAGAGCTTATAGCTTGGATGATAGAAATATGATCCAAGTAACTTTTAATAGATTTCATAAATTTGGTATGCTTTCCTCATAACAACCCTTTCTGTGTAATACAATGAATGATCACTGCCCTATTTTTAACTGATAAGTAATCTGAGTGTCAAGGAGGTTAAATGACTTGCCTTGTGTCGTGTCTACCATGTGATGGGTTTGGAACTTGAACCTAGATCTTCAGTCTCTGATCCTCCTGCCTTTTCTACTATACCATGGTGCTTTGGTATGACTGAATGATTAGCTAATAAGATGAACTTTCATAGAGCTAAATTCAAAATCTTGTATAAGATAAGGGAGATTTGGCTACAGAGTCCTAGAATTATAGACTTAGGACAGGAAGAGACTTTAGAGATCATCAAGTCTAGCCACTCATTTTACAGAAGAGAAAATAGAAACATAAAAAGGTTTGGGGGATATGACCAGTCACATAGCTAGTAAGTACCTGAGGTAGGACCCAAATTTAGGGCTTTGTGCCTCTAAATCTAGCACTCCTTCCACTGTATCACTTAATTGCCTGATTCATGTGGGGAAGAAAAACCTAGGAATTTGTGAGCCACACACTCAGCATAGGTCAGCATTGCCATGTAGTAAATAAGAAACTTAGTGCAGTTTTAGGGTAACAGAAGCCTTGTCTCCAGAGCACATTCTTCTCACGTTAGACCGGTCTTCAGTGTGGCATCCAGTCCTGGGCACCATATTTTAGAAGGGACATAGATATATGCAGGGGAGGAAAATAACCTGAATGATGAGGGTACCTGAAACCAGAGCATGCAAGGATCTGCTGAGAGAGCTGGAGATGTCTAATATGGAGACGATAAGGAGAGAGTAAAAGGGAAGAAGAAGAACTATCTTCTAGGATTTTAAAGGTTGTCATGTGGAGGAGGGATCAGACTTGTTCTGCTTTACCCTGAAGGACAGAACTAAGACCAATGAATCAAAATTATAGAAAAGTAGATTTCAGCTAAACATAAGGAAAAATTTATTAACAGTTGTAACTGTCTAAAACTAGAATAAGATGCCTTGAGGAAGAATGAGTCCATTTGTTGCTGTAGGTGTATAAATGGAGGCTGGATTACCACTTGTCAGGGATAATATAAATAGGATTTGTTCTTTGAGTAGAGATTGGTCTAGATGACTCTAGTTCTGTGATTCCTCATTTTGCAAATGGGGAAACCAAGATCCTAAGACCTTAAATTATCTTGCTAAAAGTCACTGAATGAGGGGTGGCTAGGTGGCACAGTGAGTAGAGCACCAGCCCTGGAGTGAGGAGGACCTGAGTTCAAATTTGGCCTTAGACACTTAACACTTACTAGCCACATGACCCTGGGCAAGTTACTTAACCCCAAATTACCCTGCCTTCCCCCCTCCAGAAAGCCACTGAATGAGTTATTGGCAAATTTTGAACCAGAATCTGTAAGTCTGATTTACTATCTGATACTCTTGATAATCTCTCTCCACCTTCATATACACAAATATTTATGTACTGATAATCAGGCCTTCCCTAGCCACTTAAGGAAGGAAAAAGAGATATCAGTGGCTAGTTGCCAAGCTGTTGTTTGCCCAGTCTTTCCATGTGCTGGTGAAGATACTTTACAGGCATGTACAAAAGTCTTATTTTTCCAGCACAATTTTTCAAGCACATTGGCTTATCAGGGCCCAGAGATCTGAGCCATATTTTCATTTGGGTGCTTAAAGAAGATGGTGGCCTAATCTGTAGGGAATAGGTTCAAAGGGGTGGTAGGTAACAATTTTGAGTACCATGGAACTTTCATCAGGAAAATTTATGGAAGTTCAGGAAGGGTTGGTATATTGCCACTTTGTTTTTCTAGTGGTTGTGTATCATTCTTACATTTGACAAGAGGTACCTAATCTCTAGAGGAAGTAATACCTCCATCCTGGCAAGCAGAAGCTTTGATACCATAAAGCACAAGAGAGATTCCAGACCTATCCTGTTCAAGAGAAGATGGTTATAACATATTTGAAAATTTCAGGAAATTTAAGCTGCCAAAATGAAGGAGTAGAAGTCCTGGATAATAAAGTCCTGGAATGATAAAGCAGAATAAAGTCCTGGAATGATACACGTGAATTGGAGTCATGTCTTTCCCTTTTTACCAGGACCCTGGGCTTT
>NW_027187281.1:2501205-2656266 GCF_028583685.1 Petaurus breviceps papuanus | reverse complement strand
TGCTTATATATTTTTCCTTCAACTATCGCCCAACTTTTAGAGAAAAATGTGCATGCCTCCAGCTGACAGCAAAGGGCTATGATGACAGTCCTGCATGGTCAAGTGTTAAACCTGCTCATGGCTATAGCTATAAAAGACTGCAGCAGCCAGTGCCCAGCGGGTAAGAAGTAGTCGTATTTTATTTGAGAGGGTTTGGAGCTGGAGAGGGCTTTCCTCTTTCTCATTATCCTCTGATATAATGTGTCTTGTTAGGTGTATCATTTGTATTTTCATACATATTTATATGTCCATATGGTCTTCCCCAAGAGGATGTAATCTCCTTGAGAGCAGAGACTGTTTTATCTCTGTCTCTGTATCCTGAGTAGCAGTGAGCCCTTACTAAGTGCTTATTGCTTGATTGATTCTCAGAGATACAACAGAACTTAACACGTCTGTGACCATAGTGCAAAGCACAGTTGCTTTAAAAAAAAAAATACAAAAAGGTAAACAGTAAATTTGTCCTTGCAATGGAAGTAAGGGGTTTACTTATACTCAGTAACACTCATCATGCCTGTTGCCATTGGGCCCATTCTTCAAGACCCTTCCCAGAGGCTGCCTTCCCTATCACTCCAACTAAAAATGATTTCTCCTTTTGCTGATCTTATACCTAATAGTGCATTCTTTATAGTGCACACTTAATTTTTTTAATGAATCGGGTGATTTTGCCCTACTACAAGAGTTGCCTACACCTAGAAATTCTTTGCTCATTAGTAAATTTATATGGAGAATTTACAAGATCTAAACTTTGGAAGTGTGATAATCTTCTACTACCATTTGCAAATTGAAATATAGCAGATAGAGAAAGACCTTATCTACGTGGATCACTTTGAGATCAAAAGTAAACAGAAGTCTGGAATTCTCATGGCAGCCCCCTAATGGCTCCCCTGTTTCTAATACCATGTGAGGCACCCAGCCTTCTCCCCTATTTATTTTACCTTATTTACCTTTTTTTTTTTTTTTTTAAAGAAATTGGGCTTAAGTAACTTGCTCAAGGTTACATGGCCAGGTGTTTCTGGGTGGGTGCTAAGTATCTGAGCCCGGATTCAATCCCAGGTCATCCTGACACTGGGGCCAGTGCTCTTACTCGCTGAGCCACCTGGCTGCCCCTATATCTTATTTACCTTTAAATTTTCTTTTTTGTTAAGAACTTGAGGTATAGTATGTGATAATAGATATAATATATGTAGATAATAAATATAATAGATGTAATATCCAAGAAGAATTGGATTCAAGTCCTACCTTTTCCCATACTGTGTGACTCTCAGCAAGTCATTTCAACCTGCAGTGCTCAAGAGAATTCTTAAGACTAGAAATTTCTAACAGGTGCTGACCTGAATTTCCTCACTTGGTAGTTTCATATGCCAGTGGAATCACAAGTCCAGACCCTGCCCTTTATTATGAATTAATGAACATAGGCATTTTGCTATTTGAAGAACAAAAAACAGGATTGAAACCATTGCCTCTGTTAAATATATTTAAAGTGCATATTAAATTAAACATAGTAACAAAATTGTCCTGTTTATGTCCCTTTCTGAACTTTATAATTTTCTGTCTATTTTTAAATGTTTTATTGATGTTCTTTTCTTTTTTTTTTAAGTTATTTTATTCCTTACTAACTCTTCTCTTTTCCCAAAGGAAGCCTTTTCTTATAACTAATAAATATAGTCATGCGAAGCACATCTGACCATTGGCCATGCCTGAAAACTGTCTCATTCTGCACCCACATCCAATTACCACTGCCAGTGTGGCAGGGTTTGGGGGTGGGAGCAGGGTGGGATATTTCATCATTAGGCTTTTGTCATCACGATGAGTCACTGCAGAGATCCTAGTGTTTTGTGGTCTTTCGGAGTTGTTTTCTTTGACATTACTGTGATCTTCGTGTAAATTGTTCTGCTAGTGCTGTTCCTACAAGTCTTTCCAAGTTTCTCTGAGTCAGTCATATTTGTCATTTCTTACAGAACAATACTATGCTGTAAATTCATTTGTTCATTTTGTTGCTAGTTCTTTGCTACCACAAAAAGTTCTGCTACAAAATTTCTATACACATGTCTTTTTCTTTTTGATATAACATGACTTCTCTCTCTCTGCCTTCTCCCCAGACCCCTGCAGTCTGAAGCATAACTCTAAAAAGGCAGGCATTCTATGTTCAGAGTTATCCTGCATCTGTTTGTCAGTGAGAATTACTGCTGGTGCCAGTATTTGCTCTCCCCCCAACCTGGATGTTTTCTCTGAGTTATACATCAATTTCTTACTTGGGTGTGTCTGATTAATTTTTTTCTGTTACACTTTTCAATGGCAGAATTTTTGAATGCAGTTTCTTGTGCAAATGTGATCCACGGACATGTCAAAACAGAGTTGTCCAGCAGGGTCTTCAAGTGCGCCTTCAGGTATTCAAAACTGAGAAGAAAGGATGGGGAGTCCGATGCCTTGATGACATTGACAAAGGGACATTTGTTTGCACTTACTCAGGTAAAATGAAATCTTGTGTTGAAAGAAATCTGCAGTAGAGTTAGTCATTGATGATTCTTTCAAACACACTGCTTTATTTACTGAGGCTATGTTGATAATGGAGGAAGCATCATTGAAGAGGAGAGAGGTGAAGACAACTTGAGGGGTTTATAACCTGATGGCTAAAGGTGAGAGGAGGTCCCAGATATTCTGCATGGGAAGAAAACTACTGTAAAAACTGGTTTTGACCTTAAAGAAAAGGACACAGAAAAAAACAAAAGGAAAGAAGGTCCAGTTTTCTGAATCGGCAAATATTTCTTGAGCCTATACAATGTGCTTCCATATCTTCCTGACTTTGTTACTGTCACCTCCAGGAAGTATTTGGGGTGAGAGAAGAAGGCAGCTCTTTAGGTATAACAGTGAAATTAAGTTGGCCTCTCTTGTGTTGTCTAGCATTTGTTTTACTCTGAATGCAGGAGCAACACTGACCAGGCCCTCCACTTTTATTTCTGAGGAAAGTGGAGCATGGCATAGTAGGCTGTTATGGAAAGAACCCTGGTATTTTCATCACAGTACTTGAGTCCTAGGCCTGATTCTGCCACTTACAGGACCACTGTACAAAATGATCTAGATCTCTAAAGATCCCTAAATTTGAACTATCCACATTTGAGGAATAGAGGCGTTCAAACCTGAGTCAGTCAAAAGCAACAACACTCAGCCTCTGTCCACACATTGCCCTTCCATCTCCTTCTCTTCCTCTGCCCCCTCCTCCCTCAGTCCCAGCACATGGTAATTGTACCTTTTACCTTTCAAGGGTTCTTGGATGAAGAGAACGCCAACTGTCCAGAGGCTAAATGGTGCCCAAGAAGTTTCATCAATGTTTTCTGTGTTAGTGGAGCAAAGCATAAGCAGTGGACCTTCACCCCTTGTCCTGATCTAGTTACCAGCTAGGAAGAGCTATCAAGAGCCATGTTTTTAATTTATAATTTCATATTAAATTAAATTAAAAATTTATTATATTATTTATAATATAGTACATATTATATATTATAGTATAATTATATTAAATTATAAATTTTAATTTAATTAATAAATAATAAAACTAATTCCACTAGTTTTTAATCTTGTAAAACAACCAAAACAAAATGAGAGAGAGAGAGAGAGTGTGTGTGTGTGTGTGTGTGTGTGTGTGTGTGTGTGTGTGTGTGTGTAAATCTTCACAGAGTATTTTATTGTAGCATTAGAACATGGGGCAGAAAAATGGACTACCAGTTCAAACAAGTATATTTCTAGCAAGAGTTTGGATTCTAAACGATTCTAAAATCTGCACTTTTAAGGCTAGACTTGCCAACCTTTTGTATTACTACAGTTGCACATCCTCTCTTTTATGATATTGTAGGTAAAAATGTAATAGCCATCAATGTCCTTTTGCTATCCTACATTCATACCACTAAGGTTTACAAAGCCCTTTATATACATCATAGCATTTGAACCCCACAACAACCATGTGAGGGAAGTGTCACAGGGAATTTCCTTTCTGAGTATTCTTAGGCCTGGAAGTTGTGGCTTGCTTGTTACCACACAGCTAATAAGTGTTAGAGATGGGATTTGTACCCAGGGCTCCAGGGTCCAGTACATTTAAGAACTTATTTCATTGTTAAAATCTCAGTTTTGTGAATTAGATTAATACTTTTATTCTGATTTTTTCCCAGTGAGACACGTGACTTGTCCTCAGTTACCAAGCACTCATTTTCTAAGTCTCTTTCTTAGCTCAGTCATTTCTTTCAGGGAGATTACTAAGGAGAGCCGGCCTGGAAGAAATTGGCTCTGTTGATGGAAAAGAGGAAGAAGATACTATTACCAATGACAGTGGCTCCCCAGCACTTTCAAAGAAGAGGAGAACGGAAGCTGTGTATTATGATCCTGAAATTGAGTTTGTCCAGATTGAAGTAGGAACAACTCCTGGAGACATAGAGCCTGAGGAGCGCTTGATTCAGCTCTCCAATGAGGCAGAGCCATTGATTCAGTAAGCTCCCCCCCCCCCCTTCCACACGAAGGAGCTGATTGCTGATCAAAGAGGCTTTCCCATCTTTCCTCCACCTCGAAAGCCAATTGCACCTGCCTTGAATGTCTGAAAGTAGAATGCTCTGAGAAACTTAGAGTATTATGTGCTAAAGACCTTTCCAGTGGTACCTTATTTCTCTCAGATTTGTGGAGTTATAGTCTTGATTACTTTCACTTAGATGCTCAGTGTTTTTCATTTTTATTCTTGATTCATCTAACCTAAATTTCATTTTCTGAGTTTTCCTCCTTTCTGTGTTTTAAGGTATGACTGTAGTGTTTTTCTCAGAAGGGAATATGGATAGATTGTTTGATAGATCTGTATATATACACATGGATAGACATAGGTATATAGATATGTATTTGCTACATAGTAATAATGCATTTCTGAGAAAGAGTAATTATTTGCTTTACTGGTTAAATTTTTGGGAATGAATACCCTCTGTTCAATAGAAACTTCACAGCCCAGGAAAGAGAACCAAAGTGTAGATTTTGTGTTGTATATGTAGTCACAATGATGTGTCCTTTGCCCCAGGGGTGAGAAGTATGAATATGATCTAAGAACTGAAAATCAACCAGCAACTAGAAGACCTAAAACTAAAACAGCCCTCCTTCAAAACCTTCGGGAAAAAAGGGTAAGAACTATAAGAAGTAGCAGCAGGCTGTCAAAACATAGTTGTCTCTTTTGTGAAATGACAACATTAACTCTCCTTCTCCACTTCTACTATCTCATAAAAATGGTTTTTATTTGGGTGTGAGATTTATCTCATTGTGGGATAGCATTACAAGAAGTAGAGCCAGATACATGCAGCCCATGTTCTTAAGTCCCAGTGTGTGCAGAGCACACAGTGTAATTGTGAAGGAAGAAAGGAAAAAGAAGAGAAGTCTTAAATTGGAGCCATTATGGATGTTAGAAGAAGTAGCTGTTCTTTTGGAGGGAGTCTCAGCGAGGGCTGTTTTATGGACTTTGAAGTACATGTCACAATACAGATGTGCCACCTCCCAGCATTCCTTCAGTCTCTCCCTCATGAAACATATCAGAGTGAAAACACTCCATTAAGTGGATAGCATCCCAGAGATGACTATGAATGTGACTGAGCAAAGGTGCTGCTGAACCTGTCTGTGTGCAGACTGCGAGCCAGCCACGGGTCTTCCAAGCACAGGCCCAGAAAGCATTGAAAAGAGACGGTGGGGCATAAAGCAAGTGGAAATGGTTCAGTCCAGCCAGCATTTGTTAAAGGCCTATTCTGTGTAAAGCAATATGTGTTAGGTTCTAGAAATAAACTGTGACCTCGAGGAGTTTCTGTTCTGCTGACAGGGATATGTATATACAAGTAAATGACTGCAGAGTTGTACCAGGAGGAGGATCAGGTATGGCTCCACTTAGCCTCGAGGGAAGGGGGAAGCATTCCAAGTAGCCATGGGACAGCAGTGTGTTCCGGGTTTGGGGGTCATCCTCCGTTAAGGGAACAGAGTGTGTGAAGTGTCCCAGTGGGAATTCAGTCTGGAAACCTAGGTGAGAGCCATATACTGAAGGGCTTTCAGGGATAGGCTGATGATGTTTTATTTTATCCTAGAGGGACCAAGGAGCAGCTGAAACTTTCAAGTATAGGAGTGACATGATCAGACTTGTCTCTGATTATTTTATGGATTGGGAAGGGAGAGAGACTAGAATGAGGGAGACCCAGGGCAGGGAGGAAGCAGGGAAGAGAAATTTCTAGGGAGAAATTCCTGACTTTCAGCCTCATTCCACCTAAAGTGCTCTCTCCAAAGTTACTAGTGATCTCGTAACTGACAAATCCAGTGCCCTTTTCTCAGTTCTCATCCTTCTTGACCCTCTTCAGCCTTTGACACTATTGATCACCCTCTTCTCCTTGATATTCTTTTCTCTCTAGGTTTTTGTGGCACTGCATCCTACCCGCTCCCCCCCACCCCTCCTGCCAGCTGACTACCACTTTTCCAGTCTTTTTATGTGGTATAAACCCCCCTCAACCCACCCCTCCTCCGTGTAATCTTTGATCCAGTTATACTGGTCTCCTTGCTGTTCCTCAAACAAGCCTATCCATCTCTTGTTTTGGGGCATTCTTACTGCCTGTCCCCCATGCCTGGAATGCTCTCCCTCCTCATCTGCCCATTTTCCAGGCCTCCTTCAAGTCCCAGCTAAAATCCCATTTTCTATAATCCTTCTTAATTCCAGTGCCTACTCTCTGTGGATTGTTTCCTCCTCATCCTGTGCATATCTTCATCACACGTCATTATTTGCATGTTGTCTCCCCCATTAGACTGAGCTCCTCAAGAGCAGGGCCTCTCTCTTGCCTTTCTTTGGCTTAGCACAGTGACTGGTGCATTGTAGGCTCTAAATGAATGCTTATTGATTGGCTTACTTTTGGAAATCTACACCTGGATGTCCCATAGGCATCTCAGACTCAACACAGAACTCAAGTCCACACCTCTTTTTGTTTCAGTCAAAGCTGCTACCATCATTTCAGCCACCCAGGTTCTCATCACCTGGGTCATGCTTGACCTTCGCCCACCCCCAGTCAGTTGCGATGTCTTGTCAGTTCTGTCCCCACAACATCTTTTGCATCTTTTTCCTCATCTTCATTCAGTTACTAGTCTAGTTCTGGTTTTCATCACCTATTGACTAGAGCATTATACTTATTTCCTAATTAGTCTCCCAGTATCTAGTTTCTCTTAACCCATCCTCCACACAGCTGCCAAATTGATAAACCTAAAACTTAAATGCAACCATGTCACTCTCCTGCTCAAGAAGTATTAATGGCTCCCTGTTGCCTCTAGGCATAAAAGATAAAATACAGAACTCTCTCTTTAGCATTTAAAGCTCCTCATAGTCTGGCTGGAGCCAGCTTTCTGGAATAATTTTGTGTGACTCCCCCTTAGGCTGTCACTATTTTAGCCAAACTTGCCTACTAGCTTTTCCCCATAGAGGAGATTCTGTCTCCTGCCACTGGGCCTTTATAGAGGTTGTGTCCCATGTGGAGAATGCTGTGTTCTCACCTCTGCCTCTTGGAACCTCAGGGTCTCTCTAAAGCTAACTCAGGTACCACCATCTGCACAGTGCCTCTCCTGATTGTCCCCATTGTCAGCATCTTCCCCCACCCCCAGCACAATGGGCTGTTAGGGAGTGTTTTGTCAATGGTCTGCCTCTAACAGAGGGCCTGGCATGGAGGAGGTGCTTAGTAATTGCTTGTTTTTATTGAATTGAACCTCATTTAGTATCCTGATTTTTCCTTCTCTGTACACAGATCATGTGATCCCTCAATTTAAATTCTTTATAGACAGCAGGGGTTACTTCAGTCACTTAATATACTATTTATTGACTTGACTTTATTTGAACTTCTACAGTGCCCATATATACAAAAATGTATCTTTTTGAATATTATCAGCCCCAGTCTCTCTCCTTCAAACATACATTGTCATTACAATGTCGAGAGGAATTTGTCTGTACAGTGTCTAAAATTGGAGGAGGCTAAAGTCCTTTAACCTGACTCTGCAAAGTGGGAGCAGGGGAAAGAATGATCATCTCTAGTGTTCCCAGCTGTTAAAGAAAAATGTGCTGTACTAGAGATTTAAGGTGAGAACTTTTTTCCCCTGAGGATAATTGGAATATTGTGAATGTGGACAGAAGTCTTTTCTTTATTTAAAAGCATTGTAATACTAGCTCTTGGCATCTGCATAGTCATCAGTATCTCTTGTCTCAGAGGGTCCCAGAAAATAGGACCCAGCCCAGGGTTGGGTAGGAAAGCTGCGGTTTGGCTGCTATTTTTGTTGATGTGTCTCCAAACTATGGTTAAGAAATTATTACACCCCCATACCTGAGATGAAAAACTAATCTGATTAAGACTAATCTTGAAATTCACTTAGAAAAGTTCTAGATGCTAATTGCCTCTCCTTCTACAGGAAAGTAAGTGTATCAGCCTTTCTTTTTCTTCCTTTCTTTTTTTTTAAAGGGAATTATTACCCTGGAGTCTGGTATAAGCTCAGAAGAGGATGATGAAGTCCAGCCATCCCCCAGTAACAACAAAAAGAAAAGTAGGGTTTTCTTTCGCTCCTTGCCTGTTTTTAATCTAACTTTGAGTCATCCATCCCTTTTTTAATTGTTCTTGAGCAACGTGAGAAGCATGCTGTCAAGCCTGGCACTTAGAACCAACCTAATAGCTACCGACACTTGATGAGGCCTGCTCCTCCAGTGTCAGGATTGCTAGAAGAAATTCGACAATGGAATCTTCACAAGTGTCAGGCAAAAGCAGCCCTTTTGCAGCTCTTTTCCTGGGCCTAGAAACCTTGGGATAGAAGAGTCCCTCTCAGTTCTGTAGTTGAATCAGAGCCTGGTTCTGGAGGGTAAGCAGTACTCCTGAGAGAACTGTGGCCCCTCCTTAGCCTTCTGTTAGTGTCATGCTAAAATATTGCCACGCTCTGCTCGTTGTGCCCAGAGGCCCCTGATGATAGGGTCACAGATCTAGGACTGAAAAGGACCTTGGGGGCCAGCCAGTACAGCCTCCTTATGTTACAGATAAGGAAATAGGGTATTGGAGTTGAGAAGGTTTTGGGGGCCAACAGCTGAGAGGCATCATTCATTACAGAAGTATTTGGCTTCTGTATTTATCAGTTTCTATCAAATTTACATGGAGCTACGTGAAATACTCTGATTTTCATTACAAGAAGCAGATTGGTTATCATCATCCTGTAGGATTCCCCAAGAACCTACTACTGAAAGGAAGAGTGATGACTGTCCCCCTTTATCTTCTAAGGACTTTGGTTTAGGAGGCAGGACAGCTTCTGAGGCTACAGTATGTTGAAGGAGAAAGTGCTAGAAAAACAAATACTATTTCTAAGCCCATTCTTTTAACTTGTAACTCATTTCACTGGTAAGTTCATTCATATTGTACATTTTCAGGACTCTTTTCTTTGGAACGCTCTTGAGCTTCATGGACAGTATGTGATTTAAATATTAATGCATTTAGGAACAGAGACAGCAGCAGCATGATTAAAGCATAGCCATAACTGAAAAGAAGAGGTCAATTTAAAGAGATAAAATAAGCTTTTTTTAAAAGAGAAAAAGTAATAACACTTTTTATGCCATTCAAGTTACAAAGGAGATTTTCTCCTTTGCCTAAAGAGAATGATTTTTCTGTTTCCCTACTACTCAAGAACTTTTTCCTCATTGGACCCATGATGTTATCAGTGTAGACACTCCCTCCCTTCTACACCTTGTCATCCTGTGAGCGTCCACCACGTTCCTTGGAGACTTTCTCCTGGGTCTTTTGACATTGCATAGAAGGTTTGCTTTGGTTCCTTGATGAGGCAGCATCCATACTACTGCTACTTTTATATTCCTTTTTAAAAGGTACAAGCAGAAACTAATCTGCCAACTGAGACCCAAAACAATAATATATACTGTAAAGATATGTGGCTTCATCAGTCTTAGTAAGACACATGTCCACTGAAACTGGCTACAGCCTCTCTGCCTTAGTTGATGGTCTTTTCAAGTTTCTACACTAGAATAGTTTGTTGGTCTCTGGCTAATCTTTCTGACCTTTGTGAGTTTGGTCTTCAGATGACGTGCACACAGTTCATCCGTCACCTGGCCCGTCCTTGGAGGTTTTACTGGCTTGGTAGAACCTGCCAGAACTTACATTTTATTGGCATGGTCTGAAAGATCCCAGGGTCACCAGCCCATCATTGTCAGGCATTAGAAGAAGACATGAGTAGAGAAATAATCACATCATCCATACCAGTGCAGATCCTGTTAGTTTTCTCCTGCCTCACAGTACATATCTTAGGGGCTGCTTCTGAAACTATGTGTTGTATCCCTTCCCAATAGAATGTAAACTCCTTGAGGCCAGTGAATGTTTCATTTTTGGCCATGTGCCACCAATGCCTAGCATATAGTAGGCACTGAATGGAATTGTTGCAGCTGTTAAAGAATGCTGCCTATCCATGTCAGAAGCTAATTCCACATTTGAAGAAAAATGAGCAGTTTTCTGGGGAGATAAATTTGAGACCAGGACCAAGGATGTGTGCAGTTCTATGATTACAGTATTCATCCCAGTGCTGTTCTTCAGCCAAACCTTAAAAGTTCTGATATTTCTCTTAGGGGAGTCAAGCTGCTCTGGTAAAAATTCCAAAGACAGGCTGTTGACCAACTGTACCGTGTTAAATAACCATCATCGTAAAGAAAAAAGTCCAGTAGAGAACACGTGTGATCAGGCAGCCTCAGTGTGTGATCTGAGTGGGATGAAAGAATGTGAGGTTCAGGAGCACATCTCCCAAGAGGAAGGAGTGCCGGAGAGGCAAGATCAAGAAATCTTTTGTGATGAAGAGTCGCTCCCTGAAACACAAATCCATGTTTCAGAGTCTGTGAAGAATCTGCATGAAGATAGCATTTACTTATTGGATGCTACTAAAGAAGGAAACGTGGGTCGCTTTCTGAATGTGAGTATCCACACTGAGATGAGGTGGAGGCTCCTCTCCACACAAACAAAGGCATGGATGGCCTTATGTCAGGTAGGCTGTGGAGGGGCCTCTTGTTCAGCTGTGAGCTGAACTTAAGGACCCGGAGGGCCTTTCAGTGATTTGAGCTATGATCTCTAACCTGTGCCCTGGGATTTTTAAAAAATAAGATCATAGGAAAAAAACCATTTAATTCAGAGAAGAGGTATAGGAAGATTCTCTTGCAGTTTACTGAAAAATTTCACAAGATTGAAGTTACCCACAAAAAAAGTTTCAGTATTAGAAACATCTAGGCTGCAACACAGAGTGATTTTCTCTCTGAAGTGCTGTTCATCAATACACAAGGTAAAATGTTCCGAGTTTATTAAGGAATATGTCTTACATGGAGTTAGGGGAAGGAACTGAGTTGTGTGATTTCCTATTTATCCTAAATTCAGTTTGAAGTATGTCTGTAGGTGCACTGTGGGTAAGATTCCTTCTCACTATCATAATAAAAATAGCTCTTATTTTTATACAAAATGTTTTCTTCACAACAACCCTATGAGATAAGTAACCATTTCACAAATGAGAAAACTGAGGTGCAGAAAAGTTAAATCACTTGCCCAGGATCACAGTTTCTGGTGGGTTTTTTTTGAAGGGATGGTGGTCTTTAGGGTCATTGGTTAAATAGTACTTCACATTTTACAAATACTTTCTTCCTAACTACCCTGTGATGTAGAGATACATTTGCCATGAAACTATATCCCTTAGCATTGGTAGAATGAAGGACAAGGGACCTTTTACCTGTTTTTGTGTGACCAATGAGCTAAGAATGGTTTTTATATTTTAAAATAAAGTTTTATTATGTTTAAAGGTAAAAATCATTCTTGTGGCCAGTGGGCCAGATTCAGTCTTCTGCAGTAGTTTTGCTGATTTCTAGACTAGAGAATCCTTTTCCTAGTGGAATTCCCCCATGTGAAGCCGTCTAGGATAATGCAATATCTGCTTCAAATGTTAGCTTTGTCTACCTTGGATTATATATGCAGAATAATTTTACAGAAATGCACAAATTGAGTTTTTTCCTTCAATGTGAAAGGAATGAATGTGTATTTGCCACGTTAGGTTCTACCTGCCATGGTCAGAAGGACACTTAATAAGATGAGGGTAGAATCTTCTCACTCTCCCCCCTCAGCTTAATAATACTATAATAGCTGGCTTTTACATAGCACTGTAGGTTTTGCAAACCACTTTACATCCAGTATCTCCTTTGACCTTGACAACAACCAACCCTTTGAAAGAAATACCTTCTTATCCCCATTTTGCAGAAAAGGAAATTGAGGCTAAGGCAAGGTAAATAACTTCTGCAGTGCAATGGTAAATGATAAAGGTGGAATTTAAATAAAGAGGCTCCTTCACACCAAATCTGACTCCCTATCCATTATACCATAATGCCCCTCAGGGCATGGCCATGCTAAGCATCAGACTATGTAATTCTGGGATACCCAGCTGTTATGTTTCAGGTTGGCTAAATTCTGGGGAAATTATAACTCAAAGGATCCACGAGAAGCCTTTTCTACCTCTCCCAGCAGCTAGGTAAGCCTTATATAGTGGGGAGAATACTTAGCATTGAGATAACCAAAAGCCAGGATGCTTGCAAAGGAACAAGAACAGGCCTTCCATCCTGCCTGTGTTCCTCAGTGATCTGTATTACCTGTGTGAGGACATCTAGAACACCTATCCTTATTTGCCATGGGGTTGCTTTGGGCTCCTTAACTTAATGGGAAGGATGGAATGGGAATGTGTTTTCCAAAGAAAATGACTTTTCCATATGAAATAACTCTAAACCATCAACAGAAATTAAGGAAATCTGAACACTTGGTCCACAGTAAAAGAAAGAAAAGAATAAACTTTGAAAACCAAATTATGTCCTGGTGCTTTTAAAGAAAAAAGCTTTGAGCCTTCTAATTCTTTTTAATCTGTATTATATTTCAGATCTTTTTTTTTTTTTTACAGCATAGTTGTAATCCAAATCTCTTCGTGCAGAATGTTTTTGTAGAGACACATGACAGAAATTTTCCATGGGTGGCATTCTTCACAAAAAGGTTTGAATTTAATTTTGCTTACGTAGGGGAAAAACATAACAGGTGTGACCTTAAAACAACAACAAAAAAAAACAGGTTCTTTATGTCCTTAGAATAACTAGTTGGCACCTTTGTCTATTTTTTATTGCCTAATATTATTCCAATTCGATGCAATTTTGAATTATTAACATGTCTTGAATTTCCTGAAATATTAACATTGGTTCTGAGACTGTCCTGGGTCACAAGTATGAACACCTGGTTCAGATAAAATGTAACCCAGAAAGTTAAATGTTATAGAATTCAAAAGGTCTCCTGTAACAGTAGGCCTTTCCTGGCTACTTATCCAGGTCTTCATTCTTCAAAACCTCTACACAACTAATTATAAGTTGTGTCATATTTGATTGATTATTTTCAATTGATTTAAATTTTTTTTTAATTGGAAAGTAACTGGTCTTCCTAACAGACTGTTTTAAACACCAGAAAGCATGTGGAAAATAATTTTGAAAAGGGTTAATGGGATATATATGTACCCCTACATAATGATTTATACAGAGTATTTCCCTGGTAATAGGTGGTAAGCTTCTCAAGGGCAAGGACTGTCATTTTTCTATTCCTATCACTAACATCTAGCACGATGCCTTACGAAAAAAGTTACATTTGTTAAATTGAATAATACAAAACCGAACTCCATGTGTGTTACTGCTGTTCATTGTGGGTGGGCATGTATGTTTGTTTGTTTATTTATTTATTTGTTGCTTTTTAGGCATGTGAAGGCTGGAACAGAACTCACTTGGGATTATGGCTATGAAGCTGGAAGTATACCTGAGAAAGAGATTTCCTGTCAATGTGGCTTTCACACTTGTAGAAAAAGAATATTATAAACAAGAGTTTTATGTATGCTGATGTCCTTTAGTATAAACTAAAGAAAGAACTATACAAAATACCCCCAATTAATAGTGCATGCACCATCAAGAACTTTGTCTTAAGAATTCCACTCTGAGGTGGGGCTCTGGTGGGGTGTTAAGATTTTTTTTCTCATTTCTTAAGTGTAATTTATGAATCCTGAAATAATGACATAGAAACAACAGAAAGTGAACAAATAGATGTAGACATAGGCTCTTTACTTCCATGCAGCTTTTGAATAAGCAGGGTGGAAGTAATTGTTTTTGTATGGTAGGAATATTAACATACAATTTGTTCATTGTTTTAATATGAATGCGTTTAAGGAAGCATATGTCACAGAAGGATTCTTCTGTCTCTTATTCCTGTTTTTGAGGAATATTTGTTTTTGGCTCATGCCCCACAGGTGCTGAACCTCACATCTTCCTGGCCTTTATAACTTAAATTATGACAGATGTCTGGACATAACATAAAAGCTTTATTTGTAGGGGAAATGGAAACCATATGATAAAACAGAAGTAAACTAAGACCTCACTAATTCTGACTGTGTAAGAGCTCAGCCTGAATTGTAGGATACTTTTAAAGAAATGTTTCTGTTACTGCTCTGTATATTCATCAACTGGGAATTTAAAAATAAATTCTTGCCTGGTTGAGGGCCTTGAACCACTTTCTTTGCACAACTTCCTTCCCTTCTGAACCCATCAAAAAGCTTCACATGTTCCTTACTACATTACGATAAAACACATTGATTATGTCTATTGTTTGCAGTTGTGCTGCATAGTAGGGGAGATAATAATTTAGGTAAGATTAACTCTCTTCCCTCAAACAGACATCTGTTGGGAAGAGGTCATACTTGGAGAGAGGGAGGGTTATTGGAAAGGGATTACTGAAGGCTGCTGTGTTTCAGTTGGACTTTAAAGGAAAGGTAAGGATTCCATAAAGAGAAAGGTCATTCCAGGCTATGGCTTGAGCAGTAGTATGGCATCAGAGGAATATGTGTTTGGGGAAAGACAGTTGCCTAGTTTCCCCAGAATTTAGCCCACCTGAGACAGAACAGCTAAGTATCCCAGAATTACATAGTCTGATGCTTAGCATGGCCACGCCCTGAGGGGCAGGCAGCATTGTGTAATGGATAGGGAGTCAGATTTGGTGTGAAGGAGCCTCTTATTTAAATTCCACCATTAACATTTACCATAGCACTGGAGAAGAGGGATAGAAGTCCAAAGGAGAGGTTTTATGGAGGGTGGTGAATGCTGGGCAGAGAAGCTTGAACTTTACTCAGGAGTCAGAAGGCAGCTATTGAAGAGTTTTGAGTAGAGGGGCTAAATGACTAGTATCAATCAAGTGACTGTTCTGAGCCTTTCTCATTAAAAAGACAAACAAACCCTAGTCTTCGCTCGTTATTCATCTTCCAGTATATATTAAAGCCTGTAGCGTTTGTTTCGAATATACTAATCTTCCTTTTCCTCTTCAAGACTTTGCCAAGTTTACCTTTATGCATGCACTCCTTCCTTTAAAACTGAAGCTCAAGGCACATCTGCCCAAGCTTTCCTCTGATTGATCCTACTTTTAAAAAATTAGAACTGACATTTTAGTAATGCTTTAAGGTTTGCAAAGCACTTTACATGCATTATTTCATTTGATTTTCACAACAACCCTGTAAGGTATGTGATGTGGCTGTAATTAGCCTCATTTTACAGATTAGGAGACTGAGGCTGAGAAGTCAGGTGACTTGCCCAGGGTTGTACAGCTAATGAGGCAATATTTGAGATCCCAGCCTTTGTATAAACCACCCTTAATGCCTGACTCCAGGATCAACTTTAAAAAAAAAAACTTTCTGTAATTTGTACATATTGTGTTAATTATGTTTTGTCTCATCTGTTCTGTTATACTGTAAACTGTCTGAGGGCAGGGATGGTGTCTAATCCTTACTATGTACCCCTACGCATAAACTGTATGGTGCTGTGTGTGCACCCTATGGGTGCTCAATAAATAACTTGTTACCAATTGACAGACTCATGACTGATCAATTTTGCTTAGGATGAATATGGAGTCGTTTCCCACCAAACACTGCCCCAGAGCTCACAGAGAAGATTATTGCTACAAGCACGCCTGTTAACTCTAAGCCTGGTGACCTGTGTCTAGTCAGATGCTCTCACACAACACACTGTGTTGGAATAATGTAAACTAGCCCTTCTCCCACCGTTACCCCCAAAAGGAAGCAAAGGACCATGTGTAGAGAACTTTCAGAAGTTTCTCGGCTTCGCTAATGAAATGTTCCCCGTCCCTATGTTAATCTGAAAGTCTACAGGGCAGACAAGCAGGAGGGCGTATTATGAAGGAAACGCTTTGGGGTCCCTTGACCTCACCTCGCTAAGGTATATTCCCCTGGCCTATACAGTAACCTGCAAAGGTTACTGGGCACATAAGCTAGAGGGGTGTAATCTTTTTTGTTTATGCCTCGGAATATGGTCCTAGAATAATACTCTGATAAATAACTAACCTTAAGCAAGGGTAAATAGTAAACAGGATTAAGGAAGGCGCCTTCTACATTATCTGCAATCCTTTGATGTGGGATCTTTCAACATTGCATTCTTTTGGGGTGTCTACTTTCTCTTGCGGGGCATAAAGACTATGAGCTCCTTGCATCTTTGGCTCTGTATGAAATGGCCCTGTAATAGACTATTGATTACGCTCCCCTCTCCTTATTCTCACCGTTGGCTAGCCCACCAACTGCGCTGGCCACAGTAACCATGGATTTGAGTCAAGGCGACCAGGGTGGCGGGGTGGATCATCTTGGTCCTTATGCGTTTGACAGATAAGGAAGTTGAGGCTCCGAGATGAAGTGTTTTCCCATAGTCACCAACAACAGAAGAGGCATTTAAACCAGACCCCCCCCCCCAACTCCTCCCCAATCCAGTGTTCTTTCCGCTGCACCACATTACCCTAATTGGCAAGAATGAAAACTTATATTGGTGCAGAAGTTACATTAAAGGAATTTTTGGTTTCATTTTTTTAACAAACTTAAAATAAATATATATATATTTGTTAAAAGTAGGGGATGCCAGAAGTTTGGGGAAGAAGGGCTCCAGGGAAATCCTGGCCATTCGAAAGCCAAAATAGAGATAAAAATTTAAAAAACAAAGCAAAACAAGAAAGGTCCCTGTTAAGTCCTGGAAGCGCCCGGCCCAGGCGAGCTGAACCCACTGGATTCCCTCGGGACTGGTTCTGGCGAGGTGGGAGGTGTAGCATGCCGAAAACCCACGTCCCCACTCGGTCCACTCCTCCAAAAGAAACCGAAACTCGAGCCCTACAGAGGAACGAAGAATAGAAACTGACTTGGTCCAACCCCTCGGCGTCACTGGGGAGAAGCCAAGGCCTGCAGGGCCTGGTTTATGGGAGAGGAGGAGTTTAGAGAGCCCGGCTACCCGCACCTGGCCCTGCCTTGACCCTCCGCGCTGCAGGCTAACCCCGGGCCAGCCGGGCCCAGCTGCTTGTCAGTCATGATGAACGAGGCCCTAAGAGACCCCGCCGGTAAGTACCACTGCTGCGCCAAACGGGGTTGGGGAAAGAGGGGGGTTTTCCCCTGCTTTCCCCCCCATGCTCGTCTTCAGGCCCAACAAGGCGTGTCCATCCTAGAGGGGAGGAGGGGAAGTCACCCTTCTTTCCAAAGCTAAGCCTTCGGACTAACCTCACCTCTAGAATTTAGCCCCTATGGCCTTAACATCCCACCCGCTTTTTTTTTTAATTAAACATTATTTTTTCTCTCTTCCTTCCCCTCCCCCCAAAAAGGGGAAACTTTTTTTTTTTTAATAAAAAAGTATGTATTAGTTAAGCAAAACAAATTCCCACATTGCCATGTCCAGAAATGCATGTCTCATTCTGAAACCAGAGTCCAGACTGTCAGCAAGTGGGGAGCATCAGCAAGTAAACATTTATTAAGCCCTTACTGTGTGCCAGGCACTTTGATAACCATTTTCTCTGGCAGTCTGCAACTAGCACCCATTATTTCTCTGTCAAGGGACATTTTGTCGTTGCAAGAACTTCAAAAAGTTTTTTTTTTAAAGACTTAAAGATTTTCAGTGCTGTCCACATCCAGAGAAAGAACTACAGGAGTCTAAACGCAGATGGAAGCATACCGTTTTCTTTTTTTGGTTCGTTTTTTGTTCTTTCTTTCTTGTGTTTTTTTCCCATTTGCTCTGATTCTTCTTTCACAACATGACAAATGTGGAAATATACTTAAGATGATTGTACCAGCATGGCCTATATTCCGATTGCATGCTGTCTTGAGAAGGGGGAGTAGGGGAAATTTAGAACTCAAAATCTTATAGAAGTGAATGTTGAAAACTAAAAATTAATTAATTTTTAAAAAGGAAATCATCTCGTCCTATAAAACAACAACAAAAAAGAATGACTTTGAAAATTGTTCTTCTGTAGTTGCAGTTTCCTGGCATTGTCATGATAGTAGTTGAGGAAACAAAGGTTGGAATTTCCTGGACTGGAAAAATACCTCACTGTGGGTTTTTTCTTAGATTTTCCCATAAGAATACAGTCCTGGTACATTTCTTATATTCCTCCTAGGACTATTGATTTCTAATAAGATCAGTCCTGCAAGTAGATGGAATAAGCTTATTGACCCAAGGTTCTCATAAACTATAGGAGAGAATCCCAGTTTATTGAGCAATAGTTGATTTCTTGAGTTGCTTGTGGAGTTTTTCCTACATAGTTTGGCAAACACATATGACTTGAGAGCCTGGAGATATGAAGTTAAAAATAAAATTCCTTGTCCACAAGAATCCTACTTTGTACTTTGGGATCCCAGGCCGAGAGAATAGAATTTACACCAAATACAGAGACTCAGGAGCATCTGGTACAATAGAGGCATCACTGGTTCTGGAGTCAGAGAACCTGGATTCAAATCCTTTCTCTGAGAAGTGACTTATTAGCAAGTCTTATCATGTCCCTGGGCCTCTTCCTCTTCTCATCTGTAAAATGAGTGGGTTGGAATAGGTCTGTGGTGTCAAAATCAAATAGAAATGGATCCCTGTAGCCTCACATTTTGAATTTTAAAAATGCAAAGTAAGGTTATTTAGGCTGTATTATATTTTTATTTATCTTGTTAAACACTTCCCAGTTACATTCTCATCTGGTTTTTGTGCTACTTGGTTCTTGCAGCTATTTGCTGCAAACAATCTGGGAGTTTGACACCTCTGGATGGAGGACCTCTGAGGTCTCTTCCAGTTCCAGTTAAGATCTATGATACTCTAAATAAATACAAAGTAATTGAAGGCAGAAGAGAACATGAATGTTGAGAGGATTGGCAAAGGCTTCCCTTCAAAGCTGGCACCTAAGCAGAGCCTTAGAAGGAAATTTAAAAT
This sequence comes from Petaurus breviceps papuanus, assembly GCF_028583685.1. Lineage (NCBI taxonomy): Eukaryota > Metazoa > Chordata > Mammalia > Diprotodontia > Petauridae > Petaurus > Petaurus breviceps. The sequence continues at coordinate 2,636,906 of NW_027187281.1, read as the reverse complement.
TCCAAGAGAAAGAAGTATGAACAGAGAGCCCAGGCAAAGACAAAGAAGAGGGGAATGACAGGCGGAGCCAAGATGGCAGCGTAAAGGCAGGGACTTGCCTGAGCTCTCCCCCAGACCCTTCCAAATAGCTTTACATTATAATGCTAAACAAATTCTAGAACAGACAAAAAGATGGAGAACAACAAATTCCCAGCCCAAGACAGCTTAGGAGGTCTGCTGTACCAGAATGAGAGAGGAACGTAGTCCAGCACAGACCTGGACCCACCAAACCTTGAGCAGGCCTCAGGATGACTAAATCAGAGGCAGCAATGCCGGGCAGCTGCTTCTGGAGCTCTCAGCCCACAGACGATCCAGGTTGCAGTGTGGGGGGCAGTCCCAGGCCAGGAGGAGCACTAGAGCACCAGAGCTTGTAGCCACAGTGGAAGGGGGCCCCTTGTCAGACTTCCAAGGCAGGAAAGAGTGCTTGTGGTTGCGCACAGGCCAGGAGAGTGATAAACACCCCTCCTTAGGTCATACCACCTAGGAAGAACTGAAAACTAACAGGTCCCAGAATTATCTCTGAAAACAACTACACAAAATCCCTGGAGCTTGAGACAGTGTGACCTCCACCCTGGAACCAGAGCCTTACTTTGAAAAAGATAAGAGTCAAATAATAAGCTGGGAAAACAAGAAAGGAACAGAAAAAAATTCTGACCATAGAAAGTTATGGTGACAAGGAAGGTCAAAACACACACGCAGAGCACTGGCCCTGGTGTCAGGAGGACCTGAGTTCAAATCCGACCTCAGACACTTAACACACTTACTAGCAGTGTGACCCTGGGCAAGTCACTTAACCCCAATTGCCCAGCCTTCTCCCCTCCAAAAAGTAAAAAAACCCCAAACAAAAAACACACGCAGATAACAAAGAAGATAACAAAGTCAAAGCTCCTACATCCAAAGCCTCCAAGAAAAATGTGAATTGGAGTCAGGCCATGGAAGAGTTCAAAAATGATTTTGAAAAGCAAGTAAGAGAGTTAGAGGAAAAATTGGGAAGAGAAATGAGAGGGATACAAGAAAATAATTTAAAACGAGTCAACAGTTTGGTAAAGGAGACACAAAAAAATAATGAAGAAAAAATACCTTCAAAACACACCAGGCAGGGGTGGGGAACCTGTGGCCTCAAGGCTGCATGTGACCCTCAAGTGCAGCCCTTTGACTGAATCCAAACTTCACAGAACACATCCCCTTAATAAAAGGATTTGTTCTGTAAAACTTGGAACCAGTCAAAAGGCTGCACACAAGGACCTAGAAGGCCACATGTGGCCTCGAGGTCACAGGTTCCCCACCCCTGGACTATGCCAAATGGTAAAAGAGGTTCAAAAAAGTCAATGAAGAGAAGAATGCCTTAAAAAATAGGATTGGCCAAATGGAAAAAGAGGCACAAAAATTCACTGAAGAAAAAAAACTCCTTAAAAAGTAGAATTGGTCAAATGGAAGAGGAGATACAAAAGCTCAGTGAAGAAAATAATTCCTAAAAAATTAGAATTGAGCAAATGGAAGCTAATGACATTATGAAAAATCAAGAAACAATAAAACAGAATCAAAAGACTGAAAAAATAGAGGACAGTGTGAAATATCTCATTGGAAAAACAACTGATCTGGAAAATAGATGTAGGAGAGATCATTCTTAAATTGTTGGACTACTTGAAAACCATGATCAAAAAAAGAACCTGAACACCATCTTTCGTGAAATTATCAAAAGGGGGTGGCTAGGTTGCGCAGTGAATAGAACACTAGCCCTGAAGTCAGGAAGACCTGAGTTCAAATCCAGCCTGAGACACTTGACACACTTACTAGCCGTGTGACTTTGGGCAAGTCACTTAACCCCACTGCCCTCCAAAAAAAAAAAAAAAGAAATTATCAAAGGAAAATGCCCTGATAGTTTAGTACCAGAGGGTAAAATAGAAATTTATAAAATCCACCTATCACCTCTTAAAAGAGATCTCAAAATGAAAACCCCTAGGAATATTATAGTCAAATTCCAGAGGTCAAGGAAAAAATATTACAAGGAGTTGGAAAGAAGCAGTTTAAGTATGGTGGAGCCACAGTCAGGATAACACAAGATTTAGCAGTTTCTGTACATTAAAGGATCAGAGGCCTTGGAATATAATATTCCAGAAGGCAAAGGAGCTGGGATTACAACCAAGAATCACCTACCCAGTAAAACAGTATAATCCTTCAGGGGGAAAATGGATATTCAGTGAACTAGATAGAGGACTTTCAAACCTTCTTGATGAAAAGATCAGAGCTGAATAGAAAATTTGACTTTCAGATACAAAACTCAAAGGAAACAAAAAGATAAACAGGAAAGGGAAATCATGAGGGACTTAAGGTTAAACTGTTTACAATCAGTCTTACATGGGAAGATGATACTTGTATAACTTATAAGAACTTTCTCATTATTAGGGCAGTTAGAAGGAGTATATATAGACAGAGCACAGGTATGAGTCGAGTATGAAGGGATGATATCTAAAGATAATTAAGGGGTAAGAGAGGAATGTACTGGGAGAAAGGGAAAGGGAGAGGTAGAATGGGATAAGTTATCACACATAAAAATATAGGGCAAGAAAAAGCATTTACAGTAGAGGGGGAGAGGTGGGAGGTGAGTGGAAGTAAGCGAACCTTACTCATCAGAATTGGTTCAAAGAAGGAATAACATACATACTTAGTTGGGCATAGAAATCTATCTTACTCTACAAGACAGTAGGAGAGGAAGGGGATAAGAGAAGGGAGGGTAATAGAAGGGAGGATAGCCTGGTGGAGGGAGTGGTCAGAAGCAAAACACTTTTGAGGAAAGATAGTGTGAAGAGAGAGAATAGAATAAATGGGGGGGGATAGAATGGAGGGAAATATAGTTAGCAATACGAAGCAAGTTTTTCAGATAAAGGCCTCATTTCTCAGACATATAGAGAACTGAGTTAAATTTATAAAAATAAGTCGTTCCCAACTGATAAATGATCAAAAGATATGAATAGTTTTCAGATGAAATAATCAGTTATCTATTGCCATATTTTAAAAAAATACTCTAACTCACTATTGATTGGAAAAAATGCAAATTAAAATAATTCTGATGTACTACCTCCATACCTATTAGATTAGCTAATAGGACAGAAAAGGAAAATGACCAATGTTAGAGGGAATGTGGGAAAAAATGAAACATTACCGTACTGTTGGTGGAGTTGTGAACTGAATCAACCATTCTATAGAGCAATTTGGAACTTTGCCCAAAGGGCTATGAAACCATGCATACCCTTTTTCCTAACAGTACCACTACTAGGTCTGTATCCTAAAAGAGATTAAAAAAAAAAAAAGGAAAGGGACTTATATGTACAAAAATATTTGTAGTAACTTTTTTCTGGGGTAAAGAATTGGAAATTGATGGGATGCCCATCAATTGGGGAATGGCTGAACAAACTGTGGTATGTGATTACAACATCAACCTACTGTATTATAAGAAATGATGAGCAGGATGCTCTAAACCTGGAAAGACATGAGCTGATATAAAGTGAAATGTACTGTGTACAAAGTAACAGCAATATTGTAAGATGATTAACTGTGAGTAACTTAGCTGTTCTCAGCAATACAATGATCCAAGACAACTCTGAAGGACTTATGATGAAAAAATACTATCCATCCCCAGAGAGAGAACTGATGGTGTCTGAAAACATATTAAAACATACTTTTTAAATTTTTCTTTATTTTCCTTGAGGGTTTTGTTTGTTTTTTTTTTTTTTTGGTCTATGTTTTCTTTCACAACATGACTTATGGAAATGTTTTGCATGATTACACGTGTATAACCTATATCAAATTACTTGCTTTCTCAATGGGGTTGGTGGGTGGGGAGGAGGAAGGGAGATAATTTGGAATTCAAAGTTTTAAAAAATGAATGTTGAGAATTGTTTTTACATGTAATGGGAAAAATAAAATACTGAAATAGATAAAAAAAAATCCTAAAAGTATTTTCTGAAAAATAGAAAAGGAAAATGACATTAATTTTGGAAAAATGTTGGACTGGGACAGTAGGACAATGACAGAAAGTAATAGGAAACAAGTCTGAAAATGTAGGTTGAAGCCACATAGAGGAGGGAGTGGAGAGAGGAAAGAGGTGAAGTGGTTTTAAATGCCTGACTGAAAAAATGTGTGTTCTATGCAGTGAACTATTTGACTGACTTAACTTCCCTTGAAGTGCTTCCCTTTTCTAATGTGATTGTGCTTCCTCCATTCCTACCTGCTTTTGTCATGGATCCTTGCTTGCACTGGAGTAAGACTTGGGAATAATGAAACTTCATGAGGCAAGGGAGTGACATTTTGTCAGCAGGGCGAAGAATGGAAATGAGAGGTAACTCCTTGAGAATGTCTACAACAGGGCCTCCATTTCCTTCTCTTTCACTCTCTTAAAAGCTCTCTGATCAACCTCATCATTCCACTGAAAGTGCTCACTTCAAAATGACCAGTGATCTAATACTTGCCACATTCAATGGTCTTTTCTCAATTCTCATTCTTCTTTACTTCTCTTGTGACACTACTCTCCTGGTTTTCTTCCTATCTGATTACTCTTTCTCAGTTTCCTTTGCTGGTTCTTCTTCATCCATACCTGCTAATTGTGAATGTCCCATAAGACTGTGTTCTGGGCTCTTTTCTTTTCTCCCTATATTCTGTTTCACATGGTAGTGTCATCAATTCAATAATCATCTCTTTTTTTAAATATTTTTTTTTATTTTAGACTTGAATACTAAAACTTAAATGCATAATAAGAAAATTAAAAGAAATGTATTATAAACTTAAAAATTAAATATAAAATAAGAAAAGGGGGAAAAAGCATGCTATGTGCACAGCAGAACATAAGAGAGGATTCAAAATATGTAGCAATAAATTTCCATTTCAGAAAAGCCTGTGTATTAAAAACTATGAGTTGTGTTGAAAACTGCCATCTTTTCTTTGCTTCCCTGTAGGTTTTCTTTTGTTCTCTGCTGTACACATTTTACTTTGTTCTTTTTCCCTCGTTCATCCCCCCTTCTCCCCTCTCAGGCTACAATTAAGTGTGGACATATTTATATATTAATATTGATATATACATACACATATACATATATATTCACAATACATATATAAAAATAGACTTTCTCTAAATGATTCTACTCCTAATCTTTGTTTTTATGTTTGTATGTATCTCTTATTTCCTATCCCTCCTGACTCCTCTACTTTACTTCTACCTGCTACCTTGCCCTCCTATTACTTAACATACTCTCCCCACCAAGATCCCTCCCTTATCCTCCCATTCCCATTCATCTAAACTTCATAAACTCAACATCTATATCCCCTTTTAACCTATTCCCTCACCCTCCCCTCTAAGGATCTGTCCCTTATCCTCTTCCCCCTCCCTGTCCCCTTAGCATTTTCTTTCTAAATTTAGAAAAATTTTATACTCTTCTAAGATGTATATGTATTGTTCCCTCTTGAATCCATTCCTAATGAAAGTAGGTTATAAGAACTAACAGCCTTCCTGCCCCATCTAATTCCTGTGTATTGGCTCTTCTTCTCACACCTCATTTGTATATGATAATTATCCTTTTTAGCTGCTCTTGAATGGTTTTACTTTTGGAAGTCATATCATGCTCAGGTCTACCCCAGTCTTTCTTATGAATTACCCAATTACTAATAATAATCTTGGACATATGTTTTACATGTTAAATACATAAGAGGTAAACAGTCTGCCTTTACTGAATCCCTTGTAATTGTCTTTGGTATGTACCTCATGTTTCTCTTGGCTCTTGTATGTCAAATCTTAAGTTGTTTTGTTTTAAATAAAGTTCTGAAAGTCTGACAATTCATTAAATATCCATTTTTTTTCATTCAGGATTATGCTTAGTTTTGCAGGGCATATTTTCAGCCAGAACCCCAGCTCTTTGATATATATAGTGTTCCAAGACCTGTGGTCTTTTAGTTTTGTTGCTGCTAGGTCTTGTGTGATTCTAATTGTGGCACCACCATAGTTGCTCATAATATTTTATCCTTGAGCTGGGAGGTTTGGAATTTGACTATAGCATTCCTGTGGGTTTTCCTCCTAGGATCTCTTTCAGGTGGTGATTAGTGGATTTTTTCTATTTCTTCTTTCCCTTCTTGTTCTAATGCTTCAGAATAATTTTCTTTCATTATTTCTTGTATTATTATATCAATATTTTTTTATCATAGCTTTTTTTTTTTTAAGCAATTGGGGTTAAGTAACTTGCTCAAGGTTACACAGCCAGTTATTTCTGGGTGTGGTACTAAGTATCTAAGCCTGGATTTGACCCCAGGTCATCCCTACTCTGGGGCCAGTGCTTTTACTCACTGTGCCACCTGGCTGCCCCTGAGCAATTGGGGTTAGGTAACTTGCTCAAGGTTACACAGCCAGGTGTTTCTGGGTGGGTGCTAAGTGTCTGAGCTCGGATTCGATCCCAGGTCATCCCAACTCTGGGGCCAGTGCTCTTACTTGCTGTGCTACCTGGCCACCCTGATCATAGCTTTGAGGTAGTCCAGTTATCCTTATCTTTTTTCTTCTAGATCTGTTCTCCATATCAGTTGTTTTTCTTATGAGATATTTCACATTCTCTTCTATTTTTTCCTTTCTTATATATTGTTTTATTATTTCTTGATCTCTTATAACTTCTCTGGCTTCCCCTTGCCCAGTTCTGAGTTTCAAGAAGTCAATTTCTTCCTTAATATTCTGGATCTCCTTTTCTAATTGGTTGACTTTCTTTTCATAATCTTCTTGTTTTTCTTGTATTGTTCTTATTTTTTGTTTTGGTTTTCTTCAATCTTTCTCATTTTTTTTAAGTCTTTTTAAAGTTCTATGAATTCTTATTGACATTACTCTTTGGGGCAGAAGATTTCTTTGCTTCACTATCCTTCTCTGAAGACAAACACTTGTCTTCTCTATTCCCATAGTAACTCCCTATGGTTGGATTTTTTTCTCCTTTGCATTTTTTTTTTGGTAATAGCTTAATTTTTGTAATCACCTCTAGTCCTGGGGAATGGGGGGGGAGGGGCCTCTGACCTCAGATCCTCCTTTAGTTCTCCTCTCTGACCCTGAACCAAACTCAAGACCTCCCACAGCCAATGGCATCCCCTCCTCACTGTTTCTGCACTCACTGGTAATGTGTTGGTTCCTTCTCATCCTGCTGCTTTCCACAGCACAGCTGGGTCTGGTGTTGCTTGTCAGCTAATCTTCTTTAGCTCAGATGCCCAACTCCCCTCACTCTCCTAGGAGTAGAAGTTCCTGCAGCTGGGGCCAAGGCAGCCTTCCAACCCTGCTAATGCCAGGGCTTGCTGCTCATTGTTTAAGTGTACTTAACCTAAAAGTGTTTACTCTTCACAGGAACCAAACCTCCTCTGGGACTTTTCTTCAGATCATTTCTGATTGTCCCAGGAGAACCCCTGTTCTGCCCCTTCTCTTGTTTACTTTTATCACTCTCTGTTTGCCCTGAGGCACTGTTTTTTCTCTTTTGTGGAGGTAAATCTTGAGAGTTTTGGATTTTCTGACCTACTCTACCATCTTCCTGGAGTCCTCTCCCCAATAATCATCTCTATGCTGATGGTTCTCAGATCTACTTATCTGAGAATGTTTAATGTTTCTGCTGACCAGCAGTCTCCCATCTCCAACTACCTTTTGGACCCCTTAAATTATATTTCCAGTAGAAATCATAAACTCAAAATGTTCAAAACTGAAGAAATTTTCCTCCTAAATCCTCTGTTCTTCCTAATTTCCCTATTACTGTTGAGGATAACCACTACCCTTCCAGTAACTTATGCTTACAATCCTGGTGTCATCCTTGATTCCCCACTCTTTAACCTTCCACATCCAATCTGTTTCTAAGGATTGCTGATTTTACTCCCTCGTTGCATTTCCTGCATAATCTGCCTTCTCTCTTCTAATACTGCTACCACCCTGGTGCAAGTCCTTATCACCTCACTCCTAAATTTTGGCAATAATAACCTGCTGCTTGTTCTCCCAGCCACAAGTCTCTCCCCACTCCAGTCCATTCTCCAATCATCTGTCAAAATGATCTTCCTAAAACACAAGTCTGATCATGTTACCCACCTACACAATAAACTCTGGTGGCTCCCTGAGCTTCAGGACCAAATATAAAATCTCTTTGACTTTCAAAGTCTCTCGTACCCAACTCCCTAGCTTTCCAGTCTTCTTATACCTTGTGATAGTAATGGAATGTGGAGATTCCCCTGTATTGGGCTTGGTTTTCAAATTGATTGTATTAAAACCCAGAGCTTGTTAATCCCACCTGTGGGATGGACTTTTTGATGTGAAAAGAAAGTCCTGACTGGGAGGAGCTGGTGACGTAGATTTGGAGAGACAAGAGAGAGGCGGAAGTTCTTTTTGGGAGCAGCACCTCGTGGAGAGGTAGAGACTAAGAGATTGCTGGTGGCCACTTTGAATTGCCCTGGACTTTTGAGACCTGCCCCCTGAGCTGCCAAGGACTGAGGAGACATGGCTGTTTTGCTGGTACTTTGTCTGTCTGTTTTGATGTTATTTTGCCAGATTTGTCCACTGGTGAAAGACTGTCCTGTTGAAGAAGTCCTGGAACCTGGCATTTGGTTAAGAAGGCCTGAGACTGTCCTGCAGACAGAGAGTGAATACTGTCCACTGGTGAGGGACAGTACTGTTGTTGCAGGGGTCTGGAGACTGTCCGGCAGACAGAATGAATACTGTCCACTGGTGAAGGACAGTGCTGTTGTTGCAGGGGTCTGGGAGCCTTTCTGTTGGTTCAGAAGCCCTGAAGAAGGATTTTCTTGTTGTATGTTTACAGAAATCCTGGGAGAGGGCTTTGCTAATGTGTTCAGGGGTTCTAGGACTGTTCTACAGACAGAGGATAAATTCATGAAGGGACTGGCAATGTATCTTATGGCCTTGCTAAGCCTTGTCTCCCCAGGAACTAAGATTGCTGAAAACTTGCCTCGTGTCAAGATGAAGAAAAGACCTCCATTTGGGTATTAAGTGCTGTGTTTAAACTTGATGTAACTCTGGGGTAGATTCAATTGTGATCCAGGGGTGGGGAACTTTTGACCTTTTTGTGTTCTATGGTTGAGCAAATGAATGTATTTTACTTATGTTTGGAAACTAATCTCCATTTGAGAAGAGGGGCTTTGTGGTGGACTTAATTAAGGTATAGCCTAGGGGTGGAGAAGTATTTGGAACAGAGACTTTGTAATTGATTGAATGATTGGAAAGTCCTGGGGTGGGGTAGGCCTTGGAGATGATTTAATCACACTTAGTAAATGCTGTATTTTGAATGATGTCATGTTTTGATATTCTCTGTTCTGGGTTTGTTACTGAATAAAATGGAGAGCACCTATGCTGGTATTTCGAACCTGGGAAGTTGCCTTTGCTTGGTATTACATTACAACCTACACAACACATCCTTCCTCTATCTCCCCATGTGTTCCATGGTCTAATGACACTGGTCTCTTTGCAGTTCCTCAAACAATATATTCCATCTCTTGACTGAGCATCTGAACTGACATGTCCCCCATGTTTAAAATATTCTCCCTCCTCATCACTTCCTGGATTTCCTGTCTTCAAGTCTCATCTAAAATCCCACCTTCTATAGGAAACATTTACTAATGCCCCTTAATTCTAGTGCCTTCCCTCTGTTGATTATTCCCAATTTATCCTGTATGTAATTATTAATATATTGTTTCCCCTATTAGATTGCGAACTCTTTGAGAGTAGGGACCATCTTGTCCATTACTTTGTATGCCCAGTGTACAGTGCCAGGTACATAGTAAGCTCTTAGAAAATGTTTATTGACTGATAGGGAGACCAGTTGGGAGACTGTTGGAATAATTTACTCAATAGGCAGTACCCAAACCAGGATAACCAAGGTAGACCCCCAAGGTGGGAATTTTGTATGTCTTTTGTATCTCTTTGGAAAACTTCAGTTTCCTTAAAAACCTGAAGTCTTTTTCCTTTTGTTCACAAGAAAAGTCTGTTTACTTTGTATTTTTAATCAATAGTACCTAGATCAGGGTGGTGGCTTTGTGAATGAAGAAAAGACATATGTGAGAAGGGATTATTGACTGATTAATGAGCAAAACGAAAGCTCCTTGAGGGCAGAGACTTCTGTTTTTTGTATTTGTATCTCTAGTACCTAAGGTGACACTTTAAAAATGATTCTTGATTGACAAAAAAAAGAAGAAAGCTAAAAATATAGAAAGAGTCTAATTTATAAAGAGCTTTAAATAACTGGTCCCAGAGGTAATGAGTAAGAGCTGAAGGATTTATAGAAATTTTCATGGAAGACATGGCTTGTAAAGAAAATAGGAGATGTGACCTGGATATCTAGAACTATTTGGTGATTATTAGGCAAATGACTTGATCTGTAGAGATGAATATTTGAAAAAATGATAATTGCCCTAAGTTAGAGTGAGGTTCCTTACCAAAAGGATCCAACACTACACCGAGAAAAGTCATTGAAAGGCTGTCTCAAGGACCTTAGCTTGCTGAGATGACCTTGATCTCCCACCACCTGCTTGAGAGGTGCCAGGCCTCAGACTTGAGGTCCCAAGGGAGCAGTCCTAGGGATGCTTGTGTCATTTCTAGGGTAAAGGTCTATGTTCATTCTGAAAGAACAAAATACCCCAGCTAAGCATTGTAGCTAAGGCTGAAGCTGAAGGAGGTGGAAACTACCTTCCAGTGCCATCTATCCTACAGGCTAGAGGAAGGAAGGTCACATGGAACTGGGAGGACCAAAGCATGAATGAGGCAGCCACCACAAGGATCAGGGCTGAGACTTGGAAAGAGGCTTTTGGGACAAATGCTGTGATGGTGTCAAAGTGACAGTCTAGAAGTGGCATCTCTACTCACTATGTCACAGCCAAATGTGGTTCCTCGTTACCTCTCATTTGTGGTTCTATAATCACCTTCTAATTTATCTCCCTTCTTTCCAATCTCCAGTTTCTCCTTTTTTTTTTTCTGTTCTCTTACCTTCCTTTTCTCTCCCATACCCTCCCCTATCTCTCTCCCTTTCCTTTTTCTCTCTAGTCCCTCCTTAACTTACTTTCCTTTTACTATAGATCCCAAAGTGGAAATTATGTATCTCTTTTTCCCTTGGAAAGCTTCAGGTTGCCTTAAAAACCTGAAGTATTTTTCTTCTGTTTATTAGGAAAGCCTGTTAACTTTTATTTGTTTGAAAAGCTTGCTTTGTCTTTATAGACATTGCTAACCACAGGAAAAAATTTTAAGGAACTATAGATCCTTGTGTTACAACTTTCCAGAACAGAACATGTTTATACCAGAAAACTCACCAAGGTAATGAATCACTGATGGGGGTATGGGATGAGCTGGAGGGACAGAGCAGGCAAGAGGGGAGACTGGGAAATAAAAGTTGCTGAACTGCCCTGGTCTCTTTTCCACTCTACTACTGCTATACAAATACACTGTCAGCACATCTAGGATAAATACAAGTTAGTTTATGGAGGGAGAGAAGGGCAGCAGCAGCTGCAGAGATCAGGAAAAGTTTCATGTAAAAAGGTGATCTGTGTTTTGAAGGAAATAAGGGTTTCAGTGAGGGGAAGGGGAGGGGAGGAAGGAAAGCATTCATTCTAGGCATGGCTGAAAGTTGATTCCAAGAAGGGGGATGGGAGGAGATTGGAGATGAATTTCCATGGGTGAAGAATAGCAAGATCATCCTAGAGTACAGGAAGGAAAGTAATTTATGATGAGAGTAGAAAAGTAGATTGGGGCAGGGTTGTGAAGGGCTTTAAAAACAAAATAGTAGTTTATATATATAAATTTTTTTGCTGGAAGGGGGTAGGTAGGGCACTTGGGGTTAAGTGACTTACCCAAAGTCACACAGCTAGTACGTGTCAAATATCTGAGGCTGAATTTGAACTCAGGTCCTCCTGATTCCAGGGCCAGTGCTCTATTCACTGTGCCACCTAGCTGTCCCACATAGATAGATAGATAGATAGATAGATAGATAGATAGATAGATAGATAGATAGATAGATAGAGATAGAGATTTTTTTTAAGTTAAATTAAATTTCTTCAATTAACCCAAACTATCTTTTTCTCCTTCCTACCCCTCTACCCTTTTTTCCTACTGCCAAATGAAAAACAAAGTAAAGCTTATGGAGCAAACTATATATGGTTTTTGGCAAAACAAATTCCTACATTGACCATGTCCAAAAAATGTCTGTCTTATTCTGGATACTTCTCTGGTATGAGGTAACATGTGGCATGTTTTATTTTCAGTCTTTTGAACTAGAGCTTTATTATTCTACTGATCAGAGTTCTAAAGTCTCTCTAAGTTCTTATTCTTTACAATATTGTCATTGTATAAACTGATTTCCAGGTTCTGCTCACTTCACTTGGCAGCAGTTCATTTTTTGTTCTTATAGCACATTTGGGCTGTATGAGGTGTTCATGAAAGACTAGAGCTTCTGGTGTGAGGGCTTGCCCACCCTGCCTTTTCAGGGTTTTTCACCCACCTTTGGTGTCCACCTATCACCCACTTCTCACCGGTGGTTCCAAGAAGTGTAGCATGAACACTGGCCACGTCCTGGTAAAACCTTCCCTGCAGATGGGCTAAACCAATTTGAGAGTAATCTATGCACCTCAAACCCATAGAAGAGTTAGGGGGTATGTGGAACATGTGGTTATGAAAGTGGCTGAAACAGGTGCTGTGGAGCACTTAGAGCTTGATCAGACATTGAAGACATCAAGGTCATCCACTGGGCGATAGCCAGTCATCCTTACTTTTGTCTTGCCACTGGACTTCAATGACTGGAAAAGAGTGCAGCTGACAACTCTGTGCAACTCTGCCTCACTTAAATCCAATTCATGCACCAGTCAAGACATCATCCATAAGCCACTATTTTAACCCAGCATCATGATGTTATTGATCCTCTTTGAAGATGAAAGACAAATAATAGTAGCACAATGGCATTCCATCATATCATCCACTATAACTTCTTTTTATTGTTATTCAGTTGTTTTTTTGGTTGTGTCCAGCTCTTCACGACCCCATTTTGGGTTTTCTTGGCAGAAATATGGAAGTGGTTTAGCATTTCCTTCTCCAGCTCATTTTACAGATGAGGAAACTGAGGCAAACAGGCTTAAATGACTTGCCCAGGGTCGCACAACTAAGTGTCTGGGGTCAGATTTGAACTCAGGAAGATGATTCTTCCTGACTCAAGGTCCAGCACACTTTTTACTGTACCATCTAGCTGCCCAATAACTTCTTTAGTCTCTCCCCAATTGAAAAATATCTTCTCAGATTTCAGTTCTTTGAAATTTGGAGAAATATTAGTTGCTCATGGGTAGGCTGAGACAATATAATAAAAAATAACAATACTGCCTAAATTGTAATATAAATTGTAAAAAATTATATTGCACAAAAAGAGCTATCATAAATAATATATACACATGGGTCTTTTTCCTCATTTTTGGGCAGAGGACTTTCATAGCCTTGGTAACTATATTATCCAGTCAATATGTTAGAAACACAAACACATTTGATACCAATATTTGGGTATCAAAAGAAGTTTATTGTGGAGGAATTCAGAGGAACTAAAACACCCTGGGCCAGAAGCAGACTCTGCCCCTTTTTTAGGAAGGAGGAGAGGAGAATACAAAAGCAAGAAAAGCTTTATACCATTAGTCCTGCATGGACACTCCTTTCAGAGGATGAATTGGTTCGTTCTCTTCAGGGTTTCAATTTTCCCATATACCCTTTTCATATTTCTCTTAAACATGACCTACCTCCCATCATCATATATTATCATGCATCCCATGTTCTGCTAATGAGGCTCTAATTTTATGCAGGGCATGTCAGATAATATTCATGAGGTTTATTAAGCAAGCACAGCAGTAATTAGTAATTTTGGAATACTTGGTCATTGACCCCTCACTGGTTTAAACCAGATCAGTCCTTATCCTGGTCTGAGAATCTCCCAAGATCGCTGTTTGCTTTCTTATTGGTTGGGTCCACCCTCTGTCTGCTAACTCCCTTTATCTTACTTTAGTAATGGCTAGCAATTTTATGGAATTAACTCCTTGCTGTTTTTCATAATTTATTATCAGTAGTTTTTACATCAGTAATTTTTAGCAATTCCGTGGAAACTTAACCCTTTGCTATCTCTCACAAATAGGTGTGCACAATTTAATAGATTTGGTGGTATAATTCCAAAATGTTCTCCAGAATATCTGTACTGACTCATAGTTATACAAGCAATGTTTAATATACCTTTCTCCTTGGGTGGCCAGGTAGCACAGTGAGTAAGAGCACCGGCTCCAGTGTCGGGATGACCTGGAGATCCAATCCCAGGCTCAGATACTCAGTACCACACCCAGAAATAACTGGCTGTGTAACATTGAGCAAGTTACTTAACCCCAATTGCTTAAAAATAAATAAATAAAAATATACCTTTCTCCTCCTCCCCCAGCTCCCTCAGAATGTCATTTTCCATATTTTTCAACTTTGCTAATCTGATGGGTATGAGGTGGTACACTAGAATTGTTTTAATTTTAATTTTTTTATTTATTAGTAATTTAGAATATAATTTCATATCTCTTTTTATAGCTTGGAATTTTTTTTCCTCTAAAATCATCTATTCATATTCTTTAACCATTTACCAGTTGGGGAATGTCTCTTATTCTTATAACTTTGAGCCAGTTCTCTATATAGCTTAGAGATAAGACTTTTATCAGGAAAACTTGCTGCAAAAAATGCTTCCCCCTTCCCCCCCCGCCCCTTCAGCCATTTACTTGATTCCTTTCTATTTTTACTTGCATTGATTTTGTTTGTGTAAAAACAGTTTAATTTTAGGCAATCAAAATTATTCATTTTACTTTCTGTGATATCATCTCTATCTCTTATTTATATCCTCCTTGCACTCTTCCCCTATCCATATGTCTAACAGGTAATTTCTTCCATGCCCTTCTAATTTTTTTTATGTCACTATTTATTTACTTATTTGGAGTCATGTACCTATTTGGAGTTTATCTTCTTATGTGATGAGGGAATTGGTCTATGACTCATTCATGCCAGATTCTTTTCCAATTTTTTTCTAAAGGATTTGTTAGCTTTTATTCCAATAGTTTTGATATTTGGATTTTTCAAATAGTAGGTATTTTTGCATTAATATACTGTGTACCTAATCTATTCACTGATTAACTTCTCTGTTTCTCAACCAATGCCAAATTGTTTTGATAATTACTGCTTTATTGTATATTTTCAAGTTTGGGACTACTTAGCCCTCTTCCTTCCCATGTCTTCTCCATTATCTTGACCTTTAATCTTCCAGATGAATTTTATTATTATTTTTCCAGTTCTATAAAGTAATTCTTTTATAATTTGATTGGCATGGCATTGAATATATAAACTAATTTATATTACACTTTAGGCAGTATTGTTATTTTTTTTATTATATTGGCTCAGCCTACCCATGAGCAACTAATATTTCTCCAATTATTTCTATCTTATGTAGAGAATAACTTGTATTTTATCTGAGAGGCAACAGAGAGCCATTGGAGTTGTTGTACATATCCTTCCTTCTCAAAGAGGAACATGACTTTAGGGAAATGATGACATGACTTGCAGTTGACTTGGATTTGAGTGAGGGGGTGCTCTGCGAGGTCCCCAACCTCTCTTTCTCCTCCAGAACCATCTGCATCCAGTGGCTAGATATTCATCAGGATGACTGAAGATGGCCCAGGATACATTGGGAGACCCTGGACCTTGTAGGCTAAGGTCTTGTAAGATTCTTACTTTGAGTGAGGTAATGCCCATTCACTGAATAGGCCTCTTTAAGAAGTTAATCAAGGGAGTGGCCCCTTTAATTAAGAAAAAAAATTTAAACTGGGAGGGAAGGACCCTCAGGCTTCCTGGCCAAAAGAGAACAGTTACTATTTTGTGTTTACATTCACTCTGTGTTAGGAGGGCAGGAACCTATTGTCCAATCTAAGAGCTCCAGAGTGAATTGGGTTTAGGGCAGTCAACCCAAAGGAAAAAAGGCAGCTTTTGGTTCTGGGCAGAGCACCTCCAGTTAAGGTCAGAGAGAAGAGAAAAGGGGAGGGGAGGGAAAGGGAGAAGAAAGAAGAGGAAAGGCCACTCACAGGTTGTGTTTGTCCTTTATTCTGCAAGAGGACCATGACATCAGGGAAATGATAACATGACATGACATGAGTTGACAGAGCAGGGAAATGACATCATAAGACATGTTTAAGAAAAATCCCTTTGGTAACTGTGGAGAATAGATTGGAGTGTAAGAGACTTGAGGTAAGAGGTCTCATTAGAAAGCCTTTGCAGTAACACAGTATCTGTGGAAGCAAACTTTGTAGCTGACTGAGAATGCCAATGAGCCAGTCAATAGCCTCTAGTCTTTAGGCACTGTTTTAAGAAAAAGAAAATCATTTTGGCTCAGCGGTTATTCAATAATGCTAAAAGGTAGGTCAATCTAAGAACCTTGGGGAAAAAATAGATTTTATCACTGAAGTCACATCTACTTGGGCAAAAGTTCCTGAAGTCAAGACAGATAGGAAATGTCATGCATTACCAACTCTTGAAAACAAATTTATTAAATCCCATGTCCCTATTAGAAGTATTTTAATGTTCTTCTATAAATATCAATAGGCATAATCTGGAATGGTAGAATGAACACTGGACTAAGTCAGGAGAGTTCCAGTTCTACAAGTGACTAGCCATGTGACCATGGGGAGGTGAACTTTTCTCGGAGCCTCTCATCTGTAAATTTAAGACATTAATGTACAGTTATTATGAGCATGTTTATGAAAGTACTTGTCAAGCATAAAGCAGTACAGAAATGTTAAAAGGTGGTCTTTTCCTAAGCATATAAAGTCAATATAATTGCTAATAAATAAAATTTCAGCACAAGGTCAAGGAAGCTCAGAGTATAGAATTCTGGCTTCCACCTCACAAAGATCCCCATTTTCTTCAAAGAACTGTTTCTGAACTGTATTTATAATCCCCAACATCTAGACACAATAAAACCCATAGTCCCACCTTAAATAACTTGTTTCTAAAGATGAGGGCAGAAAGTTATGTTTTTCCCCATGCAGCTAAAGACTCATGCCCACAAACAGGCATAATGAAGGGAGACATGATTTTCCTTGTCTTGAATGTCTTGGGGAATCATAGTAGTGACCCATCTCTTATTCCAGTTGAAAAACCCAAAGTCCGCAGCTCTATGAGGCATCATATGAACAAAAAGTAATTTTCCCATAGTCTCCTGACAGTTCTTCAATTTAGAATTTCTTAGTGATCTTCTTCAAAACCCTGAAAACAGGCATCTGTAAATAAGCTGATGGACCACAATGCCTTTTAGCCATCTTTGCCTTTAGTTAGGGCTTTTGCTTCTGAGAAGGTGAGAAGACAAAGGTCAGCTGAAGGAGAAGACACAGCTTCTGCCTAAAGTGGAAATTTCACAGCACTGACTACCCCTTGCTGCCTCAAAAAAAGCTTATTAGACCAGAATCAGAAATCAGAGAAGGCAGCTGCTTGAGTGGGGAATTTCTGAGAGAGTGGACTGAATGAAGCCTTGGAATTCTTTTTTGGAAGAAGCTGAACCCTCTTAGTGTTATACATCAAGTCAAATGGAGTCAATAGTCATTTATTAAATACCTACTATGTGCCAGTCACTGTACTTTAGCACCCTCTAGTATTTAAGGGCTGGTGGAAGGAAGACAGAAAAACTGAGCAGGTGCTCTGGGAGCTGATTGGAGGAAAACTGGAGCTGGCCTGGGATCACCCTTTAGTGCCTGCCTTCTATAACCTGAGCCCCAGGAAAACCCTTCAGGGTACTAACTGCATTGCTTTCTATTCCTCTGTCAGACTTGATAGGGAGAAACTCCTCAGAACTCCAGAGAGAGGAACTAAGGATCTCTGTACTGCTTAAGCTTGAGGGTGCAGCTTGTCATGCAAACAGCTACTATGTTAACCCGTTTGATCCTCATAAGAACTCTGGGAGGTAGGTACTACTATTAGCCCCATTTTGTGATTGAGGAAACTGAGGATTCAGTGACTTACCTAGGGTTACACAATTAGTAAGTGTCTGAGGCCAGATTTGAACTTAGGTCTTTCTGACTCTAGACACTGAGCTGTATGTGCTGAACCAGGTGCCTCTGAGTAGCAGAAGAGTAAGAGAAAAGAGAGGCTCAAGAACAGGTAATAAATAGTATAGTGTCCTAGAAGAAACCGCCAATATCCAGATCTGCCATCAGATCTTGACTTACCCCATGCACGTGGGTTTCACTTCTCGTGTACCTCATGACTAGGTTTCTGTGAATGTGTGTCTCCTGTCCCCTACATACAGTGCATACTTTGGTAAGAGAGTGTGTTCTAGACTTAAGGGTGGATTCATACTTTGATTATTCTTGCTTTGACTAACTACTGAGTAAATGCCAAGTTTATTATTGCTTTGGTCTTCTCATTCAGTAAATGTTTCATGTTTAAGAGTTTATTGTAGGGGTGGCTAGGTGGCTCAGCGAGTAAGAGCACCAGCTGGGATGACCTGGATCAAATCCCGGGCTCAGATACTCAGCACCACACCTAGAAATAACTGGCCGTGCAACCTTGAGCAAGTTACTTAACCCCGATTGCTTAAGGAAAAAAAAAGAGTTTATTGTGCTTCTTTGTTTAAATGGGAAACACACTGGTGGGGACTAAGGACCTTCAGTGGTGAGCATCTCTAGTGTTGCCTCCCCACAATAGATTTACCCTTAGGAACGTTAAGAGTGAGTTATTGCTTTGTGGTCACTTCTCTAGGAAACCACCCTGACCAGCCAATGTGAGTGTAGGATAGGAACAAATCAGCCACCCCAGCCATGGGGTTCAGGAAGAAAGAGAGCTTAAGAAAAAATTGGGGAGGGGGAGCGGAGTCAAGATGGCAGATTAGAAACAGGACTTCCGTGCAGCTCCAGCTCCCAACTCCCCCAATTCATGTAAAAAAATGACTCTAGACAAATCTTGGAGCTACAGAAACCACAAAATGACACAGAGAAGCTAACCTTCTGCTGAGGACAGCCCGGCAGGCCGGCAGCAAGTGGCCAGCACAGCATTTTGGGAGCTGACCCCAGCCCTGCTGGAGCAGGAGGTCTTAGTCCCAGGGCAGCCTGACCAGCCACCGGCTGGGGGGGACTTTAGATCACCAGCAGCTGTGGCGGTTTCCAGAATTATCAACCCATAGATGCCAAGGACAAAGTGAGAGGTCAGTGCAGTGTGGACATTGGGACCTGGGAATTCAGAGTGCGATCAGACCTTTGCCCCCAGGGTGAGAAGCAGGTGACACACCACTGTGCAGCCACCACCAAGTCGCAGTTTCAGCTCTTGGCCTGCAGAGTGTAGGGGGACCAAGCCAATAGTCTGAGGGGTAATCGCTCTTGCTTTAACCTGCTTGGATCTGGATTGCGGTCTAGGGTGGTGATCCAGGGTGCATGACCAGCTTGCCAGAGAGGGTGGAGGCTTCAGAGAAGGCACCCAACTAATACCTTTGGCCACTGTGAAAACCCCAGCATTTGGGATAAAGCTTCCATTTCTGGTAGCAGAGTTCTACTGTAGCAAAAGGCTCAAAAGTCAAGCAATTGAGGGGCAACATGAGCAGGCAAAAGAAGCAAAGCACACAGAGCAACCCAACTTTACACTCCTATTTTGGGGACAAAAAGGATCAAAGCATGGAACAGGAGAAAGACAGTGAAGTCAGAACTCCTGCACCAAAAGCTTTCAAGAAAAATATGAGCTGGTTACAGGCCATAGAGGAGCTTAAAAAGGATTTTGAAAATTAAATAAGAGAAGTGGAAGAAAAATTGGGAAGAGAAATGAAAATTAAGAAGTGAGAGTAAACATCCTGGCTGAAGAAAATAACACCTTGAAAAATAGACTAACTCAGATGGCAAAAGAGGCTCAAAAAGGCAATGAGGAGAAGAATGCCTTAAAAAGCTGAATTTGCCAGATGGAAAAAGAATCTCAAAAGCTCACTGAAGAGAATCATTCCTTCAGAATTAGATTGGAGCAAATGGAAGCTAGTAACTTTATGAGAAATCAAGATGCTGTTAAACAGATCCAAACAAATGAAAGAAGAGAGGGCAATAAGAAATACCTCATTGGAAAAACCACTGACCTGGAAAATAGATCCAGGAGAGATAATTTAAACATTATTGGACTACTTGAAAGCCATGATAAAAAAAAAAACAAACCTAGAAATCATCCTTCAAGAAATTCTCAAGGAAAATTGCCCTGATATTTTAGAATCAGAGGGCAAAATAGAGGTTGAAAGAGTCCACCAATCACCTCCTCAAAAAGATCCCAAAAAGAAAACTCTTAGGAATATTATAGCCAGGTTCCGGAGTTCCCAAATCAAGGAGAAAAAATCACAAACAGCCAGGAAGAAACTATTTCAATATTGTGGAAACACATTAAGGATAACTCACAACCTGGCAGCTTCCACATTGAGGGATCAAAGGGCTTGGAATATGATATTCTGGAGGTCAAAGGAGCTGGGGTTAAAACCAAGAATCACCTACCCAGCAAAACTGAGTATGATGTTCCAGGGGAAAATATGGTCATTCAGTGGAATAGATTATTTTTTTTCAACCACTAATCAAGCTTGCTTTTTTGTTTACCTAACTGCAACAGTAGAAAACCCTATTTAACATAAATAAGTTGCTACCAATGACCATAATCTTTTTATTACTTTGTTGGATAAATCCCAGAACTCTTCGTTCACCTGTAGCCAAAGCAAAATGAGATTCACAGCTTCAAATTCTTGTTTCAGTATGCTATCATAAGACAAGTCAATTAACCATTCTTTTTTAGATGCAGTAAGACCGAGTATAACATACTGTGTCCGCAGCAAATTGGTTCCTTATGCATATATATTTTGAAATAGGTCGATCTTTAAAATAAAATGCAAATTGCTTTTGTAGTTCAGTCAAGTGATTAGTAAGCATCCCCAGAGATTGGTAAGTGGTTAAGTGGATAGAACACTAGAATTGGAGTCAGGAAGACCTGATTTCATTCAGATCCAGCCTCAGACACTTATTAGCTGTGTGAACCTGGGCAAATCTGCTTCAGTTTCCTCAGCTGTTAATGGGGATAAGAACAGCACCTATCTCCCAGGACTGTGACGATCAAATGTGATTATATTTGTAAACACCCTATTTGTATATTTGTATATACATATATTTGTATTTGTATAATATAGACATATATTTGTAAACACCATATCCGACATACAGTAGATACATAATAAATCCTTTCTCCCTAATAAACAGGTATTTATTTTCTTCTGTTTCATTTTTAGGTCAGGTAGCTATGAAATTGGGAAAAAGATAAAAATGTTATTTTGTAAATTCATTGTCCATAGTTCTGACTTTTTAAAATAAATGTAATTACTTTATCTTTCTGATTTATTATGAGTCTGACTACTTTGAACTTATTTGGAGTACAGTTTTTTTGTTTTGTCTTGTTTTTTTCAAAAAATATCCATTTACCACTTGTTTCAGGAGAAATTTTTTTTGTTATGAATTTACTTTATTTTATTATCACTAAGAAAAATGGCACTTTTCTCCACTTAACTCAGATATTTTTCTAGTTCTATATTTTTTCCAATGTATTAGATTATTTTTAGTTTTCAACATTCATTTCCATAAGATTTTGAGTCACAAATTTTCTCCCCGTCTATCCTCTACCCCCACCCCAAGATAGTGAGCCTACTGAATACTCCTTCCCCCAGTCTGTTCTCTCATATCCTCCCCCACGTCCCCCCCCCAACTTTCTAGTAGGGCAAGAAGGATTTCTATACCCCAGGGCCTATATATCTTATTTCCCAGTTGCATGCAAAAAACATATTTTTTAACATTTGTTTTTAAAACTTTGATTTCCAGATTCTTTCCCTTCTTCCCTCCTCACCCACCCCCACTGGGAAGACAAGCAATTCAATATAGGTTATAGATGTGTAGTTACACAAAACGTTTCCATAGTAGTTATATTGTGAAAGACTAACTATATTTCCCTCCATCCTATCACGCCCCCGACTTAATTCTGTTTTCTGCTTTGACCCTGTCCCTTTTCAAAAATGTTTTCTTCTAAATACCCTCTCCCCCAATCTTCCCTCCCCTTCTATCATCCCCACTCTTACCCCTTCCCTCCTACTTTCCTGTAGGGTAAGATACCCAATTGAGCATGTATGTTATTCCCTCCTTAAGCCAAATTCAATGATAATAATGTTGACCCATTCCCTTTCACCATCCTGCTCTTCCCCTCTATTGTAACAGTTTTCTCTTGCCTCTTTTATATGAGATAATTTACCCTATTCTATCTCTTCTTTTCTCCTTCTCCCAATATATTCCTCTCACCTCTTAATTTTAATTTTTAGATAACATCCCTTCCTATTCAATTGATCCTGTGCCCTCTGTCTATGTATACACACACACACATACACACACACACATATATACACACACACTTACACCCTCCTATATATACATATGTGCATATATATTCCTTTCAACTATCCTCATACTGAGAAAAGTCTCATGAGTTACAATGGTCATTTTTCCATGGAGGAATGTAAATAGTTCAACTTTAATAAGTTCCTTATGATTTCTTTTTCCTGTTTACTTTCTCATGCTTCTCTTGCTTCTTGTATTTGAAAGTCAAATTTTCTGTTCAGCTCTGGTATTTTCATGAAGAATGCTTGAAAGTCAGGGGTGGCTAGGTGGTTCAGTGAGTAGAGCACTGGCCCTTGAGTCAGGAGAACCTGAGTTCAAAGCTGGCCTCAGACACTTAACACAAAAACTAGCCGTGTGAACTTGGGCAAATCACTTAACCCCAATTGCCCTCCAAAAAGCAAGAAAAAAAAAGAATGCTTGAAAGTCCTCTATTTCATTGAATGACCATATTTTCCCCTGAAAATTATACTCAATTTTGCTGGGTAGGTGATTCTTGGTTTTAATCCTAGCTCCTTTGACCTAGGATATCATATTCCAAGCCCTTTGATCTCAGTGTAGAAGCTGCTAGATCTTGTGTTATCCTGATTGTGTTTTCACAATACTCAAATTGTTTCTTCTTGACTGCTTGTAATATTTTCTCCTTGACCTGGGAACTCTGGAATTTGGCTATGATATTCCTAGGAGTTTTCTTTTTGGGATCTTTTTCAAGAGATGATTAGTGAATTCTTTCAATTTCTATTTTGCCTTCTGGTTCTAGAGTGTCAGGGCAATTTTCCTTGAGAATTTCTTGAAGGATGATTTCTAGGCTCTTTTTTGATCATGGTTTTCAGGTGGAACAATAACTTTTATATTATCTCTCCCGTATCTATTTTCCAGTGAGATATTTCACATTGCCTTCTATTTTTTTTTTCATTTGTTTGGATCTGTTTTATAGTATCTTGATTTCTCATAAAGTCATTAGTTTCCATTTGCTCCAATATAATTTTGAAGGAATTATTCTCTTCAGTGAGTTTTTGAAATTCCTTTTCCATCTGGCCAATTTGGCTTTTTAAGGAAGGCATTCTTCTCCTCATTGGCTTTTTGGACTTCTTTTGTCATTTGAACTAGTCTATTTTTTAAGGTGTTATTTTCTTCATTCAGGCTGTTGACTTGCATTTCTTTATTTTCTTGCATCATTCTCATTTCTCTTCCCAATTTTTCCTCTACTTCTCTTACTTGATTTTCTAAATTCTTCTTGAACTCCTCCATGGCCTGCAACAAATTCATATTTTTCTTGGGAGCTTTTGGTGCAGGAGTTTTGACTTTGTTGTCTTCTTCTGGTTCCATGTTTTGATCCTTTTTGTCCTCCAAAAAGGATTCTATGTTCTGATTGCACTTCCTCTGTTTGTTCATCTTGCCAGCCAATTACTTGACTTTTGAGCTCTTTGCCATGGTAGAACTCTGTTTCCAGAGTGGAGAGAGCTGTGTCCCAAATTGCTGGGGTTTTTGCAGTTGTTGTCAGAGCTATGTCTACAAGCTCTGGCACACTGGCTTTCCTCACCCCAGGACCACCACCCAAGACTGTGATCCAGATCCAAGCAGGTCAAAACAAGAGTGATTAGCCTCTGAATAATTGCTTGGTCCCCCTACAATCTGCAGGCCAGGAACTCTGGAGGCAGCCATGTGGCAGCAGTTGTAGCTACCCTGCTGCTGTCACCTCTGCCGCCCTGGGATTGGGCGTCAGACCGTACTCTTCTCTCACCCTGGATGAGCAGGGTTCCCCACTGACCTTTTACATTCTCTCTGGCATTTATTGGTTGAGAAGTCTGGAAACCTCCACAGCTTCTGGTGATTCACTCTCCTGAAGTCTGCCCGGGCCAGTCTGTGCTGCTGCTCAGGGCTGCCCCAAATCTGTGTCAGTGTAGCTCACGTCGAACTGCACTCAGCTCCCAGTCTGGTGTGATAGACCCTTCCTGTCAACCTGCCAGGCTGCCTTCATTGGGAGATTTATTTCTCATTGTTACTTTATGGGTTCTGTAGCTCTAAAATTTGTTTCAAGTCATTTTTTTTACAGGTATTGGAGGTTGGAGGTGGTTGGTGTGGGAGCTCAAGCAAGTTCCTACTTTTACTCCACCATCTTGACTCCACCCCTTCCTTTTCTAGCTCATTAAGCATGAAAAAGCCACTGTGTTTCTTGACCTAATAGAAGTGACCTCATGCTCTGCTCTGATTTTATCACACAATATTGAAAAGAACCTTCCCTTGAATGGGTAATTTTTTTTTTCATTAAGTTGATTGTTCTTAGAACAAGTTGAAAAACTGGATGTAGCTTCAGACTGATTTCTTGACATGGAACTCTCTGAGAATTAAGCATGCAAGGTGTCATGACTGTACAAGGGGCCACATGTTAAACCAGTATTCCTAGACCTTCATTTAACCTGACTCCTTCAAGTACAGAGAGTCCAAGACAATTCTCATTTATATATACCATATTAAATAATCACTGCCACTGCATTGATGGTCAGTTGGAAAGCACTATTAAACTTGTCTTTGTTGGCCTTGTTTTCATTGGGGAAAAGAAGTGAATATATTTAACAGAAGTTAGACTCCAAAATATCCCATAATTGTAGCCATGATTTTCATAGGGTTCATCTCACAGTTTAGAAAACTCTGGCCTACAGGATCAAAATCTTTTGACTTGATATGTAAGACTCATCAAAATCTGGGCCCATCCTACTTTTCTAGCCTTATCTCTCACACCAGCCCCAAGAACTCTGTCCCATCTAGATAGGTCTATTACCCACTGTCTCTTGAGCTAACTTTATGCATTCCTGTGTCTCCAATTCCTCACATACCTTCCCATCTCCTTTCCATCTATCCACTGTGTTCTCTTGAAAGGCCCCAAGGCGCCTTCTCTGATCACCCCAGGAGACAGTGATCCTTCCTTCTGAATTTAGAACCCTTCTGTATAAGATATTGATTTGGGAATTAATCTTGCATTTACTGCCCTGTAGTACTTTTTGCATTAATAAACTCTGGTGTAATGTAGTCTAATTTTCCATTCATTTAGTTTCCTTGAGGGCAGGAACTGCCTTCTTAGATATTTTCACACTTTCCAAAGATAGCAAAGATCATCCCATACAGAACTCAATTTTTCATTGTAAGTGTGTATCCAGAACCTACCACAAAAACTGATATTCAGAGAGCTTAGCTAACTTGCTTAATCGGTTTTGAAGCATATTATAGTAGGTATTTAATGAAGGCTTGCATAATGATTTATTATTAACATTAGCTGACTAAAATGAATGAGAAGTAGAATGTAAGCTTTTTGAGAGCAGAGACTCTTTTTTGTCTCTATGCTTGACTGAATTGGTGCTTATTTATTCTTGAAAGCTTTTTCACTAAGATTATTTTGCTTCCTACAAATTATTCCCACTGGGACTTAAATAGTCTAAAAAAGTGGATTTGGTTCTAGTTTTTTTTTTTTTTAAGCAAAGCTCAGGACAATGAAATAAATACTAGTTTCAAATGTAACTTTTGGAATTAAGGAATAAGATCATCATAATTTAGAAAATAGTCAAGTTTTTAGTTTTGGGCACTTTTTTTTGCCTTTTTTTGGGGGGGGGGAAGCAGGGTAACTGGGGTTAAGTGACTTGTCCAAGATCACACAGCTAGTAAAGTTGTGTCAAATGTCTGAGGTTGGGTTTGAACTCCTGACTCTAGGACTGGTGCAGTGTAAACCAAGTTTTTAGTTTGAAAAAGGATGTAACTAATAGCTACTAGCAAAATGACCTAAACTAGGGCCTTCAAGGTCCTCAAGTACAGCCCCACCCCTACCCTAAACCATCTTTTTTCATAAGTTTAAAGCCCTCATAATTATATGGTAAAATAAATACTTGTTTCAAAAACAACTTTGAATATTAAAATCCCAAACTATTCCCCAGTATGAACAATGTTCCTCGGGGTTAATGGACAATGATAGAGTAATATTTTAAAGGTCAGAGAGAACAATCCTTTACTTAATACAGATGTCCACAAGCCTGATTAATGATAAGGGAAAGTTGGGGCGGCCAGGTAGCACAGCAAGTAAGAGCACTGGCCCCAGTGTCAGGATGATCTGGGGGATCGAATCCAGGCTCAGATACTTAGCACCACACCCAGAAATAACTGGCCGTGTAACCTTGAGCAAGTTACTTAACCCCAATTGCTTTAAAAAAATGATAAGGGAAAATCTCTGTGACTTGAGAGACTTCTTAACACACTAACCCTAGGATATTCAGAGCTTCTGTCTCTTTTTTTTATCCTTTCTTTCCTTTTTATCTGATCTCTCTTTCCTCCTTCCCTTCATTTCCATTCTCTTATTGTTTTTTCCTCCTCTTATCCTTCACTCCCTCTATTTTACTTTCTTTTAACTTCTTGTCATATAGCATTAAAATACTTTTTAAATGAAATTTTATTATCTTTTAAAATTATTTTGTTTATAATTTCTGGAATAAAACAAACACTTCCATAACATGGTACAATAAAAAAGATGACTGCACATGAAACTGCAAATCTACTATACACAACTAGGTATTCTTTTCAAATATACAACATTATCATGTAAAAAAATTTTCCCCTTTTTTTTCCTCCCTCCCCACTGGCCTAGAGATGACTACCATTAGATACAAATAGGTATATGTGTAAAATTATGCTATATACATATTTGTATTTATCCCTTCTTTCTCTGGATGCAGATAGTATCTTTTTATCTATATCCTTTATAGTTAATTTGGGTTTTTATAATAGTCAAAATAACTTATTCACTCAGTCATTTCTTTTTTTTTTTTTTAAAGCAATTGGGGTTAAGTAACTTGCTCAAGGTTACACAGCCAGTTATTTCTGGGTGTAGTGCTGAGTATCTGAGCCCGGATTCAATCCCCAGGTCATCCCAACACTGGGGCTGTTGCTCTTACTCGTTGAGCCACCTGGCTGCCCCTGAGCAATGGGGGTTAAGTAACTTGCTGAAGGTTACATGGCCAGGTGTTTCTGGGTGGGTGCTAAGTGTCTGAGCCCAGATTCAATACCCAGGTAATCCCGACACTGGAGCCGGTGCTCTTACTCGCTGTGCTACCTGGCCGCCCCTCAGTCATTTCTTAAAACAATATTGCTGTTATTGTATACAATGTTCTCTTGGTTCCACTCATTTCAGTCTTCATTATTTCCTGCAAGTCTTCCCGTGATTTTCTAAGATCATTGAGCTCATCATTTCTTATTGGACAGTAGTATTCCATCATGATCACATACTACAGCTTGTTCAGCCATTCCCCAACTGATGGGCATTAATGAAGTTTTATTCATAATTTTTGAAGTGAGGGTACATTGAATATTTTCTACTTTTCACACATTAAAAAAGCTAAATTATTTACCTAGTTTATTTTCTCCCCTGTAGGGTATGTATCCTTGATTAGAATGCAGGAATATTTTGGCAAAAGGGACAGTTTAACTTGGGAGAGGAGAAAGAATGATTATGATATAATTACAAAAAAATTTAAAAAAAAAGAAAATAAAGTCATGTCCTACTTCTTGCTTTAATAGATTTCTGGCCTTCCACAGTAAGCAGTTAATAAATACTGGTTGACTGACTTAACTTTCTTAACTAGTCATGTTAATTACAGGTATCTTCCAGGAAAGGATGGTAAAAATAACTTGTGATCTGTGTCCTCAAGATGATGAACGTGGTGTACTGTATGTCTCACAAGATCTGGAATTAGTAGCACACCAAAATTGTTTGGTAAGTTTTCTGAATGAATATTAATTTTTTTGGAGGGGGGAAGAGGAGGAAGGTTGAATGTCACTTTAGGTACTAAGGAAAAACTTTAGATGCTTTCATTCCAAGTAATATTCTGTATTTTTTTTTTTTTTTGCTTTTTGGAGAGAGGAATGAAGGGCAGTTGGGGTCAAGTGACTTGCCCAAGGTCATATAGCTAGTAAGTGTTAAGTATCTGAGTTCACATTTGAACTCAGGTCGTCCTGACTCCAGCTCAGGTGCTTTATTCACTATGCCACCTAGCCACTCCCCACCCCTGTATTTTCTTTAAAAAGTACTATAAACTCAATCATCTCAAAAATACCAAAAATAATTTAAACCATAGAACTTGGACTACTTACATACTGATCATCAATAATTAGGGCAGCTAGGTGGTACAGTGGATAGAGTGCTGGGCTTAGAGGTAGGAAGACTACTCTTCCTGAATTCAAATACTGCGTCAGATAATTACTAACTGTGTGACCCTGGGCAAGTAAACCCTGTTTAGTTCAGTTCCCTTATCTATAAAATGAGTTGGAGAATAAAATGGCAAACCACCTCAGTATTTTTGCCAAGAAGACCCCAAAGAAGTTAGACAAGACTGAAAAGCAACTAAACAACAAAAAACTAATTTATTACTTCAATGGATCTATGATTTTGTTGCTAGAGCTACCCCCTCCAATGGTGCCAATTACAACCCACCCCACTCCTCATCCTGTGGAACTCCCATTCATGCCCTCCTGTTAATTCTCTGTAAGGGCTTGCTTGACTCAACATTCTGGAATCTTTCTGTTTTGTTTTGTTTTGGGAGGGCAATTGGAGTTAAGTAACTTGCCCAAGGTCACACGTCTAGTTTTTATGTTAAGTGTCTGAGGCCAGATTTGAACTTAGGTCCTCCTGACTCCAGGGCCAGTGCTCTACCCACTGTACCACCTATCCGCCCTGATCTTTTAATATTCTATGATTACTAGTGTGATATTAGAGCTTTCTGTCGCTTTTCTCTCCCTCTTGACATGTGACTGACTAACCTCGTTTTCCAATCCTACATCTCCAGCACGAAACCTTTTATGCGACTTCTTGAGAAGAGATCATATTGGCAACATACTGCTACTTACCTACTTGTACCTACCAGACATCTTTCCATTGCCTTAATTCTTTAGAGATTATATTTCTTAATAGATTTTGATACAAGGAAAAATAGAAACTTTAATAAACCTTTTGAAAATGGGCATATTTTATCCAGTGGTGGGCCTGGAGTCAGGAAGACTATAGTTCAAATTTGGACTCAGACACTTGTTAGCTGTGTGACCCTTGACAACCTCTGGTTGCCTCAGTTTCTTTAGCCACAAAATGGGAATAATAACAGCACCTGATTATAGGGTTATTGTGAGAATCAAATAAGAGAATATTTGTAAAAAACCAAATTGCTTAGCACATAGTCGACACTGTATAAACGCTTATTTCTTTCCATTCACTTTCCTCCCAATAATTTCTTTGACACGCTTACAAAATTTTGCTGCTGTTATTCTTTTTTAATGTAGTAATAATCAGCCTGAAAATTGTTCTAATTCTACTTTCTTTACTTTGTATCATTTCATTCAAGGCTTTCCGTACTTGTTTACTCTTTGTTCTATTTTGTAATACAATTATATTACATTACACAGATTATTTAACGACTCCCCAATCATTGAACATCACGGTTGTTTCCATTTTTTCACTATTTCAGATAAAACAATTGATTTTTTTTTGGTACAGATATTTTTGTGCTTTTAACAACATCCTCAGGATTTGATGCTTGAAGTAGTTTTGCTGATCAGATTGCCATGTGGTGTTGGGGAAAGAAAACCGGATTTGGAATCAAAAGCCCTAGGCTCACATCCCAGCTCTTCAACTCATTAATATTTGACCTTGGACAAATAAGACCTTTAGGGTCTTATTTGCTCTTCTGTAAAATGAAGGTTTTGACTAGATTATAGGAAAAGGCTCTTCCAATCCTATAACAATATTTTGATCCTATGTTTTTCAAAAAGATTACCAATTTTTAATTCTACCAGTAATGTAAAACGATACCTCAAATTTGTAATAGTAAGAATAACAGGAACTAACATTTTTAAAGTGCTTTAAGGTTTCCAAAGTGCTCAGCTTCCTTATTAAAATGGGGAAAATAATACCTAATGACAATCCACAGAGTTTTATATCAAAGGAGATAATGTATATAAAGCACTTTACACACCTTAAACTACTATATAAATATCAGTTGCTATTACTTTTACACTTTCTTTCATTGGTCCCTCACAACAACCTTACGAGGTAAGGGCTATTGATTTTTGCATTTTCAGATGAAGAAACTAACCTAGAGAGCATAATTAATTTGCTTTTGATAATTACCTTTTGATAGTGTCAAAAACAGGATCTGAACCCGAGAATCTCCTGATTTCAAGTCCCTATTCTTTCCATTATACCCCCTTGCTATTACCATGTGTATTTCTGTGATTATTATCGAATTTGAACAGTTTTTCAAGTGATTATTGTTTGTTTCCTCTTTCAAAATCGCTCATACCTTTTGACCTTTATCCATCAGGGAGTGGGCTTTTAAATTCATGTTCACTCTTTATAGAATCTGGATATTATATTTCCCCCATGATATACCTACCAGAAAGATTTTCTAGCTATTTATATTTTTTATTTTCAATATTTTTCTTCCTAACATGCAATATCTATCCATGTTTACATAATTAAATCCATTAATTTTGTCTCTTCTTATTTTTCCATTTGCTTAATCAATAAGCATATTTCTTATTCATAATTAAAATTAATTCCCTTTTCTCAGTCTACTAGTCAGTAAACATTTATTGATGAAGAAGAAAGAGCCTGTAGGAACAGTATTACCTTAAAGTAGATTAAGCAAAAATTACTTAAGAGACAAAATATTTTTTTTACAGAGGAAGAGGAACAACAAAGTCCTTATTCAGAAAATAAATGGAGGAAAATATAAATCTAACTCATAACTTTAAATGTGAATAGATAAAACAACCCATAACATGGAAGGGGGTGAGAGACTGTATAAGAAAACTGACATGACAAAATTTAGCCCAATATTTCAAATTAAATCTGTGTACATATTTTTGTATGAGATATGTTTTCTATAAACACATTGGATTAAAAAAAAAACCTTTATGTAACCCTTTTTCCTTATGTTGATAATCAATAAGTATATATTGCAACTATAAAATTCCACTCATTTAGCCCTTTATTAAATTATTAATGTTATCAAAAGTAAGTAGGGGCAGCTAGGTGGCTCAGTGAATAGAGCACCGGCCCTGGAGTCAGAAGGACCTGAGTTCAAATCCAGCCTCAGACACTTAACACAAAAAACTAGCCATGTGACCTTGGACAAGTCACTTAACCCCAATTGCCCTCCAAAAAGCAAAAAAAAAAAAGTAAAGAATTTTATTATTTATTGCTTATGTTATTAAATCAAACTGAAACACTAAACAGAATAACTATGTTGTTACCTTTTGATGCTAATAGATATCTCTAAAATTAGATATCCCAGCCCTTCTTGTTAAAGATAATAACTTTAAGATCAATTCTGTTTCTCTTGTCTTTTATTTTCCCTTTTAAAAAAATTGGCAGCATCCTTTTCTTTCCAAACTCAACTCTATCTTTCAGTAATTTAGCCAACACTACATTGTGTTTTTATTTATTCACGGAGATTCTTATTATAAAATAGTAACCACTCAATCATATTTGAAAAATGCTTATTACTCTAAGTAAATATTTAATTCTCAGTATATTTTCTAGTCCATTCCTAAGGCAATCTTAGTCTCTTTTTTTTTTAAAGTTAATTATTTGAGGCCTGTTTGATTTTTAATATTCTCTGGCTTTCAAATAGAATACTTAGGTTTGCTAAACTGATTCTAGTATTGGGAGTCCATGCTTTTTCAACTAGATAAATAGGTAGACAGACATCTGACTCTAATTTTTTCTTTTATTTCTGGTTTTCAGAGAACCAATCTCATAAGACCCTGATTTATGTATTTGTATATCTAATTGCTAAGGATTGTTCCTTTGGCCTTCTCATTTTAATGATGATGTACCTGAATGAGTTGAACTTTAGGCTTCTCCTTTTTGAAATGTTTGGATTACTCACATTTACCAAATTTCACTTTTTTTTTTGAGGGGCAGTTGGGGTTAAGTGAGTTGCCCAAGGTCACATGGCCAGTTTCTGTGTTGTGTCTGAGGTCGGATTTGACCTCAGGTCCTCCTGACTCCAGGGCCGCGTCCTACTCACTGTGCCACCTAGCTGCCCCATAAAACTCTTTAATATTGGGTAAATATAGCCAGAATTTATTATAAAAGGTGTTTTAATTTGTACCTAACCCTTGGAAGCACTAATTTGTATGGAATTTTCTTTTGTCCTTTTCAAATTTCCCATTTTGGGAAATGAGGAATATTGTACCTCATTTTTGACAAAGAAGGCCTGTTTCCATGAATAATGTTATCAAGTTTCTCATTATTTAGGGTGTTGCCACTTTTAAAACTACGTTTTACAACTCTTGAACATTCATGGATTAATATCTTGTACTTGTTCCATGGGCCAAATGAAATTTGCCAAAAGTGAGATCTTCCTCGCTATGGAGTGAGGGGAACTAAGGAAATCTCACAGAATCTTTTCCTTAAGCATTTTGTTTTGATTTTCAAAGGGGTAGTGAATGTCTAGCTGGTCTTCCATGTGCTTTCCAAAACTTCTGAGTAAGCTCATGAGAGTTTATGTAAAAATGAACAGGAGCCAAACAGACTAGGTCATGTTGCAAATAAATTGACTTTCAGGCTCATCCCCCTTTTCATTCTAATTCCTATTGGAATTTGAAATCCCCCCTCCCCCTCTGCTTATCAAAACAAGGCAAAAAGTCCCTTCCACAAACTTGACTTCAGCCACCTGGTAATATGTCTTTTTGTCATGGGAAAAGTAACAAGCAAATTTGAGAAAGAAATTTGCATGCATAAGGAAAACTGATCTTCCTGCTTGGACTGCCAGCAGCCCCTGCCCTCTTTTCTAATCCTTTCTTGTCAATACCCTTTTATACAATACACTGATTTTTTTTTTCATCTGTAGTTATATTCTTCAGGGCTTGTGGAATCTGAGGGGGATCATCCTTGCTTAAATGATCAGGATAGACTTTTTGATGTGGATTCAGTGAAAGAGGAAATCAGTCGAGGAAAGAAACTGGTAAGTTTAAATGATTTCATGACCTATAGTAGAGGCTAGTAAAAAGGTGAAGCATCTGGAATGCTGAGTGGATCACATATAAAAATGAACCCTTTATAAAAATTCATCATATTTATCATAGGGCACAGTAGAATTCCATTATATTCTCCCATTCAAAATACCTACAAAAAGGGCAAAAATTTGGGAGTCAGTCCATCTGTCCAGCCACAAGATCTGTGTGTATTATATGTGTGTACATAAGTATGACTACATATATTATTGTATGTTATATATATTGTATATGTATATTATACACATATGTATGTATCTGTTTATAAATTCATAATATTGTTACCACTTAGCCATGAACCCTGATATTCCCTCCAGTTACTGAAATAGTTTTTTCTTTAAAGAGTGCTTTGTTAAAACACACACATTCATATGTCTCTGTATTAATATACATATAACATGTATATTACATATGTAAAATATTATATTATGTGATTCTGTGTTATATTATATGATACATAATGCTTACATGATTATAATGTCTAGTATTTTATATTATGTATGTTATATATTAATGTGCTATATGAAATATAGTTTTTATATATGTATACATACATGTATATAGTAGATAAGACACAGGTATGTCTATATATTGTATATATTATATATATATATATATGTTTGTAAAACACTTTAAGAAAAAACTATTTAACTAGAGGAATAACTGGTGCTTATAGCTAGGTGGTGACAATAGAATAAAAATAATCATATTACCTGTATCAATTTATAGATTTAGTGATATCACCATCAGAATACCAAGGGGATACTGTATGGAGCTAGACAAAATAACTACAGAATTCATTCAAAGTAATGAGAAGTCTTAGACTTGTAAGAGAAATAATGAAAAAAAAAAGGTAGGAATGAAGGGGAAATAAAATTTCCAGGCTTCAAATTAGGTTAAAAGTAGTTTTCTTTAGAACTGTTTGGCATTAGTTAAAAAATAGGAAAGAAGCAATATTCAATAAAATAAATAATAAATTATTGGGGTGGGGGTGGGAGAACTCCCTATTTGATAAGAGATGTTAGAAAAACTGTAGTTTTGCAGAAATTGTGTTTCAACCACTATCTCATACCATATAATCACAGTGAGCTCAGAATGGATTTGCAGCCTGAATGTTAAGGTCGTTCGATAGAAAAAATAAAAGAACAAAATCAGGTGCCTTTCATAGATATGACTAGAGGGAGAATTCTTAACCAAACAAAGGAAAAAAGTGATCACAAAAAAATAGATGATTTTTATTGCATGAAATTTAAAAGCTTATATATAAATAAAATCAATGGAAATAGGATAAGAAGGGAATTCTAACTTAGTGAATTTTTTTTTTTCATTGACTATCTCTTATTAGCTAGAGATAGGGGCGGAGACTGAACTTGTTATATTATTATTATAGGGAACTCCTGGATGAGGAATCTCCTTTTACCAATGTAGATTGGTATATTCACTTCAATTTTTAGTTTTAGAGAGTTGCTAAGAATACCAGGAGATTAAGTGACTTACTTGTAGAAAAATAAATATTTATGTGTGTATAAACAAAAAAAATATATAAAAAACAAAAAACTCAAAAGATATCAAGAGAAAAACTTTTAAATGTGAACATACTCTATCACATTCCTATAAAACAATTTGTTTAGTCTCTCCTCTACCTCTGCCACTATGAGTTAGAGTCAAGGACTTGAATTCATATCTTCCTGGCCCCAAGACCATCTCTCTACCCACTATGCCATGATACTTCGTATGATCACATGTTTATCTAATTTTTACTTTGTAATATGTCATAGCACATAAAGAGTTATAATGAAGAAACTTTTTTAAATTTAAATTTATTAATTTTAACATTATTTATTTTAACAATCTTTTTTTTTTGTTGGAGGGTGGAAGGTAGGGCAATTGGGGTTAAGTGACTTGTCCAAGGTCACACGGCTAGTTTTGTGCTAAGTGTCTGAGGCCGGATTTGAACTCAGGTCCTCCTGACTCCAGCACTGGTGCTCTATTCACTGCGCCACCTAGTAGCTCCTATTTTTAACATTCTTTTAAAAAACATTTTAAGTTCTGAATTCTCTCCCTCCCTCTTTCTCCTCCCCATTTCTTGAGAAGGCAAATACTTTGATATAGATTATACATGTGCAGTCATACAAAATATATTTCCATGTTAGCAATGTTGCAAAAAAGCAAGAAAAATAAAGAAAATAGAAAAAATTATGCTTCAATCTGCATTCAAACTCCATCAGTTCTTTCCCTGGAGTTGGATAGCATTTTTTATCATAAGTCCTTCAGAATTGTCTTAGATCATTGTTTTTCTGAGAATAGCTAAGTCATTCACAGTTCATCATCATACAATATTGCTGTTAGTGTGTACAATGTTTTTCTGATTCTGCTCACTTCAGTTTTCATCAGTTCATATGTCTTCCTAGGTTTTTACAAGAACCATCCTGTTCCTCATTTCTTATAATGCAATAGTATTCCATCACAACCATATACAACAACTTGTTCAACCATTCCCCATTTGATGGGCATCCCCTCAATTTCCAAGTCTTTGCCACCACAAAAAGAACTGCTAGAATTATTTTTATACGTATAGGTTCTGTTCCTTTTTCTTTGATCTCTTTGGGATACAAACCTATAGTGGTATTGCTGGGTTAAAGGGTATGCAGTTTTGTAGCCCTTTGGGCATAGTTCCAAATTGCTCTCAAGACTGGTTAGATCAGTTCACAACTCTACCAATAGTACATTAGTATCCCGACTTTTCCTCACTCCCTCCAACATCTGTCATTTTCCTTTTCTGTCATATTAGCCAATCTTATAGGTTTGAGGTAGTACCGCAGAGCTGTTTTAATTTGCATTTTTCTTATCAGTAGCTATTCAGAGCATATTTTCATATGATTCTATAGGAAGAAACTTTTCACTTGAGTGATTTAAGCATAAGATGCTTATGTACCAGGAGGCTGTTACTAAGAGCCATTCCCCAATAGATAAGTGGTTAAACGATACGAACAATTCTCAAAAGAACCGCAAACTACTAATAATTATATAAAAGACTGTTCCATGTCACTAATAACAAGAAAAAATGAAAATCATATCATGTTTCATCCCATATCCAAATTTACAAAAATGGAAATAGCCAGTGTAGGAGGGATGATAAAAGATAAGCACATTTGTACAATTTTTTTTTAAGCAATCGGGGTTAAGTAACTTGCTCGAGGTTACACAGCCAGGTGTTTCTGGGTGTGATGCTGAGTGTCTGAGCCCGGGATTCGATCTCCAGGTCGTCCGGACACTGGAGCCGGTGCTCTTACTCGCTGAGCCACCTGGCTGCCCCTAAGCAATTGGGGTTAAGTAACTTGCTCAAGGTTACAGGGCCAGGTGTTTCTGGGTGGGTGCTAAGTGTCTGAGCCCGGATTCGATCCCCAGGTTGACCCGACACTGGGGCCAGGGCTCTTGCTCGCTGTGCTACCTGGCCGCCCCTTGCTTGTACAATTTTTAGCAGAGCTGTAAATTAGTCTAACCATTCTGGAAAGGAATTTAGAATTCTGAGTTTTTAAAGTGACTAAAATGTCCATACACTGCCCAGAGAGTATATAGTCCAAGGAAGTTAAAGTTGGAAAGGTCCCATATACACCAAAATATTTATAGGAACACTTCTTGTAGTAGCAAGGAAAGTAGCAGGAAACAAAGAAAATATCTATTGATTAGGTAATAACCACACAAATTGTGGTACATTAATAACTTATGAATATGAAAAATACAGAGATGCATGAAAAGAAATATGAACTTATGCAAAGTGAGGTAAATAGAACCAAGAAGACAATATATACAAACTACAGTAGCATAAATCGAAAGTGGGCAAAAAATAAAAACTGAACACTTATGATGACTAACTTGACTCTTAAGAAAAGATAGAAGAATTCACTGCCCTCCCTTCTTTGTAGATATGAGGTAGGATGGTGTGGAAGACTGTATATTGTCAGACTTGGTTGATGCATTGTTTAGACTTTGCTGAATTACTTCCCCCCCACCTTGTTATAAGAGATGACTGTATGGGTGAGGTTGGAGGCAGATCTATATATGGAACTGAAGGTGATATAAAGACAGAAGATATCAAGAGAAAAAAAGTTTTGAATGTGAACATATTTTATCACATTCCTATGGCAAAATTTATTTCATCTCCCCTATTTGTCATTAGTTCTTGGTTACTACAAAAAAAAATCCTACTCTGTATATTTTAGTAAATATAGGACCTTACATACTGTCTTTGGCCTGCTTGTAATATATTCCTAGCACTGGAATCTCTGGGTCAGAAGCTATGGACATCTTAGTCATTTTTGTTAATATAAATGGATGTTTTTGAGATGGTGAAAGTTAGGAGCAGCTAGGTGATGCAGTGAATATAGTGTCAGAATCAGGAAGACTCATGTCCCTGAGTTCAAATGTGGCCTCAGACACTTACTAGCCTTTAGTTCCCTCATCTGTAAACTGGAGAAGAAAATGACACACCACTCTAGTATATTTGCCAAGAAAACTCCAAATGGGGTCACAGAGAGTTGGACATGACTGAACATAACTGAACAACAAGAATAAGGCATGTTATTAGTAGGGAAGGTAAGGAGAGTGTGAAGATGAGACAGAATGATTAATCACGTGAGATCAATCAGTTCATTGATCAATAGATCGTTGAGAAAACTGGAGAATATGGGATGAAGAATGTAAGAAAGGGGTTAGTTTTAGCAAGGATAAGAGCCATCTTAGCTTTGGAAACTGGAGCAGAAGGAATGGACTGAAATGTAGAAAAGTTTTAAGGTGGTAAGTAGAGGAGATAAGGGGGCTCACAATGAATGGCTTGGATCTTCCCAGTAAAAGAGGTGGGGAGATCTTCTCCTTAGAGAAAGGGTAATGGAGATGAAATTGTGGACTTGCAGAAAGATCTGGAGTGAGTCTATCAGAAATAAATAGAAAGATTTTCACACAGCAGTTAGGGCCTGCTTTAGGTTGGCCATGCTTGACTCAGGCTGCTCTGATGTTCCAGGTTGGAAGTTGGAACGAAATGAGTCAAGGATATATCATTGAGGAGATATATATATATATGTATGTATATATATATATATATATATATATATATCATATACCATCAGTTGAGGGCAACTCCCCGACCTGCATCTATGTGGGCCATGCTGATGGGTCCATTGAGTCTGAAGGAGAACTACCTCTTTCCTTCTTGTGGGCTGACTTTTGTACTTAGGCCACCAGAAAGCTACATTGGTGGCTTGAGTCTAGGTCCCCACAACCAATTAAGTCTTGAGAACACTTTGCATACTTTTTAAGGAAAAACTCTCCTAGCTTACATGGCAGATATTGCTTCTACAGCAGATAACATGAACTTGCAGCGGCTGGCCTCGATGTGTGACTTGTAGCAGTGTTCTGGAGCTTGGATATAGGAACAGCAGGGAAATAAAATGATGGGGGATTGACAGGGTGTCACCTGTGAACCACAAAGGGGCAAGGAATTTAGTAGTAATTTGACAATAATAATTTTTAAAATTTTAAAAATATTTTTATTTAAAGTTTTGAGTTCCAAATTCTATTCCTCCCCCTCCCTCCCCTCTCTCCTCCCTGAGACAGTAAGCAATAAGATAGAGGTTATACATGTACAATTATGTAAAACATTTCCGTATTAGTCATTTTGTGTAAGAACACTCAAATAAAAGAAAAAAAGAAAGAAA
The DNA here is from genome assembly GCF_028583685.1 of Petaurus breviceps papuanus. Classification (NCBI taxonomy): domain Eukaryota; kingdom Metazoa; phylum Chordata; class Mammalia; order Diprotodontia; family Petauridae; genus Petaurus; species Petaurus breviceps. Next base: position 2,597,640 of record NW_027187281.1, on the reverse strand, counting down.
GAAAGTGAAAACATCATGCTTCAGCCTGTATTCAATCAATATCAGTCCTTTCTCAGGAGGTGGTTAGTATGCTTCATCATTAGACCTTTAGGATTGTATTGGATCATTGTATTGCAGAAAATAGCTAAGGCATTCACAGTTCTTCATTGAACAATATTGTTGTTACTATGTACAACATTCTCCTGTTTCTATTCACTTTACTATGGATCAGTTCAGATTTTTTTCTGAAATCATGCTGCTTGTCATTTCTTATAGCACAATAATATTTCATTACAATCATATATCACATCTTGTTTAACCATTCTTCAATTGATAGACATCTCTTTGATTTCCAATTCTTAGCCACCATGAAAAGAACTGCTATAAATATTTTTCTACAAATAGGTACTTATCTCTTTTTTTGGATGTCTTTGGGATATAGACCTAGCAATAGTATTGCTGGATCAAAGAGTATGCACAATTTTATCGTCCTTTGGATATACTTCCAAATTGCTCTCCAGAATAGTTGGATCAGTTCACAACTCTACCAACAGTGTGTTATGTCCCAGTTTTTCCACATTCCCTTCAGCATCCAACACTTTCCTTTTTTGTCATATTAGCCACTCTGATGGTATGAGGCAGAACCTCAGAGTTATTTTGATTCACATTTCTCTGATTAATAGTGATTTAGAGCATATTTTCATATATCTATAGAAAGCTTTGATTTCTTTGCCTGAAAACTGCCTGTTCATATCCTTTGATCATTTATGAAATGGAGAATGACTTGTATTTTTTAAAAAGTGACTCAGTTCTCTATATATTTGAGAAATGAAGCCTTTATCAGAGATACTTGTTGCAAAAAAATTTTCCCCCAGTTTTCTGCTTTCCTTATAATTTTGGTTGCATTAGTATTGTTTGTGCAAAAACTTTTTAATTTTATATAATCAAAATGATCTGTTTTACACTTTGTAATGCTCTATCTTCTTTGGTTCTAAATTCTTTCCTTATCCATAAATCCTGACAGATAAACTATTCCATGCTCTCTTGATTTGCTTATGGTATCACCCTTTATGTATAAACCATGTACTCATTTTGACCTTTTCTTTGTACATGATGTGAGATGTTGGTCTATACCTAGTTTCTGTCATACTGTTTTTCAGTTTTCCAAGATGTTTCTGTCAACAGTACTTCCAAAATAGAATAAAAGCTGCTATGACAAACAATTGGCTTAATATATTTTATTATTTTTTTTTTCAGAAATGCTCATATTGCCTTAAGAAAGGAGCTACTGTGGGATGTGATGTTAAAAAATGTTCCAAGAATTACCATTTCTTCTGTTCCAGACAAGACCAGGCAACAATACAAGCTGATGAACGTGGTGGAACTTACAAGTATTTAATCAAAATTTTACTAAACGTATTTTTTAATTTAGGAAAGAGTATTTTATTTTTTGTTATTTTGAACTTGACAAGTAGCATTTGTACAACAACAGCAATAGTTCAGGCATGGGAAATAGCCAATGCAAAGGCACAGAGATAGTAGGAGATCAGATGCTAAGTTCAGGGAAGAGGAAATAGGCCAGTTTGGCTGGAACATGAAATAATGAAAAGTAAGTCTGAAAGGAGGTAGATTGTGAAAGATTTTAAGGCCAGGCCAAGCAGCTAGATGGTTTAGTGGATAGAATGTGGATGTGGAATTAGGAAGACCTGGGTTTTCCTATTTCACTTATGAGCTGTGAGACTAAGCAAGTTACTTAAGTTCTCTTTGTTTCAGTTTTCTGATCTGTAAAATGAAGATAATAATAGCAGCTATTTGTCATTGTTAGGAGAAAAAAAATGATATACTATCCATAAAGCACATCCACATCTGGAGAATGAACTGATACACTCTGTATGCAGATTGAGGCATATTATTTTCACTTTCTTTGTTTTTTGTGGTTTTTTCTTTTGATTTGTTTCTTCTTTCACAACTATGACTAATATGGAAATATGTTTTACATGACTGTACATATATAATCTATATCAAATTGCTTGCCATTTTAGGAAGAGGGGACAGGAGGGAGGGAGGAAGAAAAATTTGGAATTCAAAACTATAAAAATGAACACTAAAAATTGTCTTTACATATGATTGGAAAAATACTATTAAACATTAACACATGTGTGTATATGTGTGTGTATATATGTACATATATATGTGTGTGTGTGTGTGTATGTATGAAAGCACTTTGTAAGGTCCCACAGAAGTGTTAACTAACTTTATCCTAGCAGCAACTGGAAGCTACTGAGAATTGTGAACCAGAGAATAACATGATTAGATATATGTATTATGGATATTAATCTGGCAGCTGTATGAAAGACTGATTAGCAAAGGAAATGGCTTGAAGCATGAAAACCAATTCAGCATTTATTGTAGTAGTCCAGGCAAAAGGTGGTGGAGACCTGTGTAAATATGGTAATGGTCTGAGCAGAGAACAGACAATAGTTATAAGATACTAATTAATGAGCAGTGCACAGGTATGCTGGTAAATGTTTAACAACTAACTCTCTCCCCTGAGAATGTGCATGGACCTTTTTAAGTTTAATCTGCATTAACAGTTTCTCCATTGCTTTCTTAAGAAATAATTTATTGTTAAATTGATTGTCTTGTTTTAAGAGACAAAGAATAAACAATAAATTATTGTTTTGTTGATTGTCTAGCCCTGCTTTGTAGTATTTACCAATTTCCAAAGTGTAAATGCTCACACTGAAAATTTAACAGTTGGTTCTCACTACTCACTTTGAACTCAGTACACCTTGTAGCAAAGACACATTTTCTAGTGAGACACAGTTAGGAGCAGGAAGCAAATTAAAAGATTGTGACCTCTGACAAAGAGAAGAAAGACAACCTTGGATTAAAGGAGAATTAGTTCTTGATAATTGTTGAATTGTGGAGAAGAGGCCAGCTGAATAGCTTGTCCAGCAGGGGAGGAGAGATCTGTGTGAAAATTCCACAAAAAATGACATGAGTGCTTAATGGTACCCGAAGCCTGAGTTGTCATGGTCCTATATATTCTCTATGTATATGCCTCATTACCATTGTAAATAGTGCTCACTTTTCCCACTAACACTCTATATATTTGTGGGAGGATAAACCACAAGTTTATGAGTGAAAATGTTTTATAAGCTACTGTTTTTATCATCTTAGTAAAAATGCCTTTGCTTTGAGGTAATTGGATCTTCTGGCTGATTTTTAAAGGTAATTCAGCAGTAGGGGCTTATGAACTATAGCTTTTGGGGTACAGACACTTTGAACCTGAAATAGTAGTAATAGTTATTTCCCCAAACGTAACTCAACCTTCAAACTTATGAGTACTGACTTGAGGAGGTATCCCAGAGAGGGTGCTATAAAAAAAATCATTGGGTACATACTCTAATGAAATGTACTGTGCACCAGAGGTGTCAAAACACATGGCCCATAACACTCTTAAATACAGCCCAAACCAGATTAAAATGTAATTGGGAGATATTTAACAAAATAGGTAAAACTTAAATAAAACATAAATGATACTACACTTGTAAACCAAGTCAATGTACAGCATGTAGAGATTCTTATATACAGTTTAGTGGCTCCCCGTTTCTAAAACACCACTGTTCTACATGCCCAAGGCAAGGAAACCTATTTGAAGTAAAGCTATAATGAACTAGTTCTCATAATTTATTTTAAAATGGTGTAAAGTGAGTGATATTGAGAGGTAAGAGTCTTGGCTCTTTTTAAAGAGCACAGTAGTACCCTAGCTACTGATTGTAGCTGATCTGTGAGCTTAAGGACATGGAAACTGTTGATTCTCAACAAAAAGCAAGTCCCAGAAGTCCAGTGGAGCCATTGCCCAGCAGAAATGTCGTGCCCTGTCAGGAGAAGGCCCAGTCTCTCAGAGCAGTGAGCTGCCCAGCACAGATACCACACTCAAATAGGAGTCAGTCTTTTGCATGGACAAAGCCTTGTCTCCATGGTCCCTAAGTATGTGCCTCTCTAATAATGTAGTCTTTTCTTACTCTTCTCATTGATGATTTATTTATATTTGTATTTATAGCACAGCATGCCTAAGCCTTATGGGGAGTGTGGAGGAGGAAGGGGGTATGTTTTATAGCTGCTGTCTTTACTATACCATCTCAACAAATGCCAAAGCTATTTCATCTATCTGACTCTAAAGCTTTAGAATAGTCAGAGGGTGTGTTTGCTACTCTACATGATTCAGAAATGGTGTCCTCTTAGGCAGAAAGAACTGGGAACTATTCCCTCTGTCTATAGTTTAAACACTAGTTCCTCCAGTTTCCACAGGTTGAAGACCTGTAATGTTATTGCAGAAGGCTAAGCGTTTGCTCATTTCAATAAAGATGCTGTCCTATTTTTCTTTCCCCCTAGCTGACCAACTTTTTTTCAGTGTCCTTTGTTGGATCTCAACTCCCACCCCCTGAACCGGAGCCCTCTTTGCTTCTTTTCCTATAAACTGTCTCTTAGTTATCTCATCAGTTCCCAAGGGTTCAATTATCCATATATAGATGATGCTCAAATCTACATATCCAAGCCACCATTCCAGCAACTACTTCAGGAGCCAAGCAGCAGGGATAAGCTTTGAGAAGGCAGAGGGCAGAAAGGGATAGGGGCAAGGTTTAACCATGTCATCAGAAAAAGGGAACAATAACAAATGATTCATCCAGCCAGGAACTGAGAGAGAACAAAGCAGATCCACTGAGAAGAGGCAGCTTCAAGGAGCTTGATCTCTGTGGGTTAGGGAACTTCATGATGACTCCAATGGAGAAAAGAATTTCCATTCAATCCAAAGCTGTGCAGTTGCTACTTCTTTGAGAAAATCATGCTATATTAGCTTTGGAGTTCTTCTCTAGACACTGCCTTCTTTGTACAGGATACTGTCTCCAGACTTTTCTTTTGCACTTTGTCCCTCATCTATGGAATGTTCTTTCCCTCTTCACTTCCCCTTCATGGCTTTCCTGACTTCCTTCAAGATTCAGTTCTAATCCTACTTTTTAATAGAAGACCTTTTCCTAGTCTCCCACCCCGGTGAGTTCCCTCTGAGATCCTTCCCTCCCACTCTGTATGTATCCTGTATGTGCATAATTACACATTGTCGCCCCGATTCGAATGTGAGCTCCTTAAGGGAAGGGACATGTTTTTCCGTGTAACCCCAGAACTCAGCACAGTGCCTGACACATAGCAAGGGCTTAATAAATATTGTTGACTGATAGAAATTATTTTACTATTATATATTAATAATCAATTATTAATTTAGGATCTAGGCTTTTCTTCTTTTTTTACTCACTTAAGGCCCAGCCCCCATAAAAAAGTCAGTCTCTGAAGGACATGACTGATTGATGATATTGTCCTAGCCCTCAAAGAAATATGCTCTTAAATCTTGGGCAGGAATCTACCCCACTAGGAGCCTTAACTTCTCTTCTGTTAAGCATGTAAATAGAATTCACTCTAGTTGACTTCTTAGGGGGTGGAGGTGGGGGAAGGAACCCTTGTCCTTGTACCCCTCTTTTAGAGTTTCGGGTGACCTAGCTCAGGAAGGAGAAAACCAGCCAGAGTGGTCTGGATGGAGATGGATTCCCTTGTCCAGATTGCTGAAGGTAGCTGAGCCTTATGATCAAGCCATGTTCTCAGTAGGAGGAGCTGAAGACTTTTAGCCCAACTCCTCATTAAATGTCTACTAATCAGGGTTGATTTTCTCTTGTCAAGAGTATTCTTTTTCAAAAAATATTTAAGGGTTTCAGCGTCTCCATGTTTTCATCTTTGGTTACTGAAACCAGTGATTATAAATTCATTGTTTGCCAGATAGCCTAATATAAATCTATTATTAGTTACCCAGACCCAGAAACAATGTTTTTCAGGTTTTTCATTCATCACAGTGACTTGACTTAACCTCTCTCTCCTAAGTTGTAATCCTACATCACTACTTGGCTGCTAGGCATCTCCAACTTCATGTCCCATAGCAGCATCTCAGAGACAAGATTAATAAACTCATTCTCTTCCTCCCTTTTCCTTCCTAATTTTTTTCAAGGGCACCACCATCCTTCCAGTCAATAGATTCAGAACCTCAGAATCAGTCTCAACCCTTTGTTCTTTCCAACCTCCTACCAAATCCAACCAATTTTGTTGATTCTATATCTCAAAAATACCTTGCTTCTATCATTTCTCCATATACAGCCACCACTCTAGTGCAGGTTCCATCCCATCAACTGGACTATTGAAATGGAATCTTAATTTGTCTCCAGTCTCTCCTGTCTCTAATCTGTCTTCCATGTAACTATAGAGCCAGAAATCCTCTTATCACTAACCAGCAAATCACCAGAGCTTAAATTTGATGTCAGCTAAATTCTTCAAGGTTCAGCTAATTATGTGACTGTTGTGCAAAGAAGAGAGCAAGCTGAGACCTAGATTCAAGGTAAATTTAGGGGTGGATTTATTGATTAAGTGTGCGACTGCCTGGAGTATAAACTCAAACCAGGCAGCTCTGAATTGGGGTACATATAGTGCTTATAAAGGCTAAAACCACAAAAACCACTATTGAGGAGGGGAACTAGCAATGATGTACAGAAGCCAAGAATTGCCATTGGTTAGATCTATAGCTCAGGGCTAATTTGGGAAAATGGTGCAAGGGTACAAGGGTGCAACTTTTCCTGGAAAGGGGCCCCTCCCAGAACAGGGTGGAGGGTACAGGGTAAATGATCATTGGGTAATGGGGACAGGCTAGGGTCATGTTCTGAGTATAGGGTGTGGGGACCCAGCTTGGTTATCAGGAACAGAACAGGGTGGTCTCTTCTTAAGATAAACTTGTACCATAACCCCAGGACTGATTCTTGTACATAGTGATGATATACAGAATTCTAATTCAGGAAGTACAGTGTTAGGGGACTATGCCTTGGGCAATACCCAAGCCTTTGCCTTAAGCTGTTTCAAGCTATTACAGGATGTAGGATAGAGACAAAGACAAATATAAAAGAGCTTAATGGTGGGCTCCAAATCAGGCGGCATGTGATTTGGGTTTGGGCACAATATGACTAGTTGTCTTAAAGAAATGGCAGTCATAAAGACAATACAGAAAAATTCTGTTATCACAATAGGGTCACAGATAAGAGATCTGGAAGGAGCCACCATTCATCTAATCCAATCTTATCTTACTTATGAGGAAAACTGAGGCTTAATGAGCTTAAATGACTTGCCCAAGTTCAAACAGGTAGTAAGAATAAGAAGCAGTAATATGTAGGGAGTATTAAGATTTGAACCCAGGTCCTCTGTCTTCAGAGTCCTTGCTTTTTTGAGTACCTGGGTGTAGAGTTGAGCCTTAAAGATTTGGAAAGGAAGAAAAATAGTGAATGAATACAGGAATGTGCAATCTATGTCTTGTGGAATGATGAATAGGAAAACCACACAAAGAATCATAGAGCTATAAGGATACTTACTTGATATAGAACAGTATTTTTAAAAAAAATTAATTTATTTTTAGTTTTCAATTTGAGTTTTCAATTTTCTTCACCTTCCTTCCCTCCCCAAGATGGCATGCCTGATATAGGTTCTATATATACATTCATATTAAACATATTTTCACATTAGTCATGTTTTAAAGAAGAATTAGAACCACTGGGAAGAACCATGAGAAAGAAGAAACCAAAGACCAAAGAAGACACACACACAAAAAAGAGAGAGAGAGAGCAAATAGTATGCTTCGCTCTGCGTTCAGATTCCATAGTTCTTTCTCTGGTTGTGGATAGAATTTTCCATCACAAGTCTTTTGGAACTCTCTTAGATCCTTGCATTGCTCAGAAGAGCTGAGTCTGTAAAAGTTTGTCATCTCACAGTGTGGCTGTTTCTGTGTACAATGTTCTCCTGGTTCTGCTCATTTCACTCACCATCAGTTGAAATAAGTCTTTTCAGGTTTTTCTGAAGTCTACCTGTTCATCATTTCTTATAGCACAATAGTATTCCATTACACTCATACACCACAACTTGTTCAGCTGTTCCCCTATTCATGGATTCCTCAATGTCCAGTTCTTGGCCACCACAAAAAGAGCTGCTATAAATATTTTTGATATGTGGGTCCTTTCCACATTTTTATGATCTCTTTATGATACAGCCCTAGAAGTGGGATTGTTGGATCAAAGGGTATGCACATTTTTATAGCCCTTTTGGCATAGTTCCAGATTGCTCTCCAGAATGGTTGGATCAGTTCACAACTCCACCAACAATGCATCAGTGTTCCAATTTTTCCCTCATCTCTTCCAGCACTTACTGTTTTCCTGTTTTGTCATATTAGCCAATCTTATAGGATTAATCTGGTACTTCAGAGTTGTTTTGATTTTTGTTTCTCTAATCAATAGTGATTTAGAGCATTTTTTTTCATATGACTATAGATAGCTTTAATTTATTCATCTGAAAACTGCCTGTTCATATCCTTTGACCATTTATCAATTGGGGAATGACTTGTATTCTTATAAATTTGACTCAGCTCTCTATTTGTATAGAAATGAGGCCTTTATCAGAGACACTAGTTGTAAAAATTGTTTCCCAGTTTTCTGCTTCCCTTCTAATCTTGGTTGCATTGGCCTTGTTTGTGCAAAAACTTTTCTGTTTTAATGTAATCAAAGTCATCCATTTTGCATTTCATAATGTTCTGTATTTAACCATTTTGACTTTTTTTTTGGTATACAATCAGTATTGTAAAAAAATGTTTAAGATAGCATTTTTATTCATCACTTTGAGAAAAATTTGTTTTTCAGAATTTAAGTCAAAGGAAATACAAAATAAATACTGACTAATTCTTTTAAATTATATATTTTAGAGTGTTCTGCCAAAAACATGCCCTTGGAAAAAACAACCGTAAGTTTGTCTTCTTTGTTTTCTTAATTCAAGTTTTTACATCAGATACCAAATAGAGAACTATTATTTGACTTTAGTAACAGCATAAGTTTAATGTGTAGGGGTAAGATCCAAACCTGTGATTTCACTGGTCAGGAAACTACTGGGTGAGGAAAGGAGGGGTCAAGTGACTTGCTTATGGTTACACAGAAAGGATGTAGCAGAATTTGACCTAGTCTTCCTGGCTTTGAGGCCAGCTCTCCATCCTCCTACTAGGCAGCACTGCCTCTATTTTTTACCATATAGCATGTTAAAATGCCTGTTTTCTACTTGTTAAGATTTAATTTTCCCAATGTAATAAATTTGCCTCCCCTATCAATTTGTAACTAATGTACCATATGGGACCATACAATACCTTTCAGACTGACCACATTGTTCTGTATGTGGCACCTTCCAGATAGAATGAAGACAATTTTGCACCCCTTTACTTTTAGCAAAGTTACTTGACTCCTATAAATAAATGTTTCTTCTCTTTTAAAACAGTGATAAATACAATTTTAAAAACTCCTTCCCCTGCCCTTTATTGTGGCTTTGTTGTTATTTTAGGAAACATAGATTAATCTAAATTCTTTATCAAGTCTATGGGTTTGCTATCTATATCTATGTCTATGTCTATATCTGTATCTATATCTATGTCTTCTCAATGGGCCTGCTATAAATGCGTAGTCTGAGCTGTTCTAGTAAGATACCATGCATTAAATGACATTCTACTTTCTCTTCTTATCTTATAATATAGAGATGCCATGTCAAAGAAAAACTATACTCTAGAGCATGAATTTGTGATCATTTTTGTGTCATGGATTCCTTCAGCAATTTGGCAAAGACATGAACCCCTTCTCAAGTCCATAAGCATTTATTACGTACCTACCATGAACCAGGCACAGAGTAATGTCTGTTGCCTACATTGATAATCAAAGGAAATGATAAATTTCAGTTGGAGGTTAGGGAAATTAAAGATGTAATTTTTTTCCTATCCAAGTTTAAAGAGCCCCTGAAGTCTCTCCATGGACACTAGATTAAAAACTCTGCTTTAGGGCCTTGTCATCTCAAGGAGATGAAAATTATATCCAAAATAATCTTACTCGAAAGACATATACATTTGCCCCAATGCTAGATTTTTATAATCACTGTCCTTTGTAATGTACTTCATAGCTCCATCTAATAAAAGGGTTCCATTAGGAAATTGCAAGTAAAAGATGTCTAGAAAAATAATAAAGATGTCAGTTACTCGGTTTACCCATCACTGAGTTAGTCAGGCATTCAGTAAGCCACGATAAATTCACTACTAGAACTACATACTCAAGCTCACTAAAGCAATTTCTGTGTCAAAAAGGTGTTTTCTCAGCAAAAGTTGATATGCTGAAGAAGATGAAAAATACTGGACTCATAGAAAACTTATTTGAAGCTCTGTTAGAGGATCTTGATGGGATTCATTTCAAGATTAAGGATAACACCACCTCAGAAAAAGGTACCATAATTATTGTGTGTTAAAATGTGGAGAACCCACTTAAGGCCAGGAAATGAGACAGAACAATTTTTTCTCTTTATTGTTTCTCTATTTCTGTTCCTTTTCTCTCACAGTCTTTTAGGGTTTAGAGTTCAGCACAGTAATGTTAAACTCAAGTAGAAATCAATCTTTGTTTGCCCCATATTGACTTAGCCATTATCCATGTCATGTTGTATTTCTTCCTTATTTTGTTAAACATTTCCCAATTGCATTTTCATCTGGTTCAGGCCACACTTGGGAGTTTTGGTGGGAGTTTGATATCTCTGGTTTAGTTGAGTGGGAGCTCCTTGAGGATAAGGGCTGTTTTATTTTTGTCTTTGTTTCAAACATTTTATCTTTATAGCCATACAAGTGCCTAACATATTGCCTTGTATCTAGAGAGCCCTTACTACATGTTTGTTCTAGTGCATTAAGTGGGATGGCAGCCCAGCCATCCTGACTCCAAGTTCAACATTCTTAAACTTTTATATCACAAGACTGATGAATGTACAGAAGCAAGGAGGGTACCTCTCAAAGTTCTCCCACATTTTACAGAGGCTCTGGGAGAATCTTGTTCACAAGATATAATATATACACTGAGAAATGTCAGTGATAAGAAAACAAAAAGCTATCAACAAAACCTCTTTTTAAATAACAAGGTTAATGAAATCATAATGAATGAGCCTCGTCCCCCAAAAAAGATTTGACAAATTATGTACTTCCATTCTTTGCAGGTGTGTGTGTGTTTGTGTGGCAGAATGTTCCATGTGTCAGACTTTTTTGATGTGTTAGTCTTGCTGAACTATTTTTTTCATCATCTTTTTATTCTTTATGGAAAGGGATGGTTTCCTGGCAGGGGACAGAGAATAGGCATATCTGGAAATAGAAGCAATATAAAAAGATATCAATAAAATTTACTTTGAAGATATGTAATTATGTAAATTTAAAGCTGCATTCAACCACAGAACACTCAGTTGAAACTTAAGAAAATCAGGTGAATGTTCTAAGTTGACTTGTGCAGCATTCAGTTCCCTTAAAACCCAGTGTATCTATCTCTTTATATTCTAATTCAGAATTGATATTGTAACAGTAAAGCTCTGCTGAAAGATAAAAAAAAGTTGTTGGAAAGAATTATTTTATAGTTGTTCACATTTGGATTGAAGCTTAATTTGATAACTCTTTGCTAAAGATCTGAAGCATCCTATTTGAAGGGGTGAACTCTTTTTTTTTTTTTGCCTTTTGGAGGGCAATTGGGATTAAGTAGATGCAAATACACTAAACCTCAACAAAATTGAAATTTCCCTTATTCCTAAGAATGAGGATTATGAAAAGCAAATTATTTCTGTTTATTCATTTCATTTGTCTAAATCACTGATAAGGAACACAGCATTATTTTATATTTGTTCTAACGTAACCTATCTTCCAAGATGTGTACATTTTGTCCTCTTTGCATATACTGTGATGGGTATATATATGTTGTCTTCCCTGTTTGAATGTGAATTCATTGAGGGAGGACAATGATCATTTTGCATACCTAGTACACAGTTAAGTGCTTAATGAAAGCACTTGTTGATTGACTAATGAAGGTCTGGTCCCCTTGTAGACAGTTGACTAAAATGAATCTTTCTCCCTTCTCCCCTTCCAGAATTACAAGAAATTGCAAACTTAATTTTTGACTCTGCTATATTTAAAAATTCACTGAGGAAAATATCTGCAGGTATGTACTTTGGGGTTATAAAATAACCATTCTGTTAGAGTTTAGATAAAACCATTTATGGTATTGAAAGAGTGAATGAACAGAGAACTGGCCCCCAGTCAAAGAAACCTGAATTCAAATTCTTCCTCTGGCATTATACTGCCCATGTGACCATTAACCACTCAGTACACAGAGCACCTTTTCCTGTAAGTTGCAGAACATTTGCTAATGGGAGATCCTTTCTGGGACTTCCCTATATCAATGAAATCCCAGATCTAGATCCCTCATCATTTTTAATTTAAAAAAAAATTTTATTTAGTATTTTATTTTTCCGGTTACATGTAAAAACAATTTTTGACATTCGTTTTTAAAAGTTTGAGTTCCAAATTCTCTCCCTCACTCCCTCTTCACCACTTCTCCCCCTTCCCATTGAGAAGATAAGCAATTTAATGTAAGTTACACATGTGTAGTCATGCAAAACATTTCCATAATGGTCACATTTTGAAAGAAAACATAAACAAAGAAATGCTCAAGAAAAACAAAGAAAGTAAAAAAAAAAGTATGCTTCAATCTGTATTCAGACACCATCAGTTCTCTCTCTGGGGATGGATAGCATTTTTCATCATAAGTCCTTCAGAGTTGTCTTGGATCATTGTATTGCTGAGAATAGCTAAGTCATTCATAGCTGATAATCTTACAATATTGCTGTAACTTTGTACACAGTACATTTCTCTTTGCATCAGCTCATATAAGTCTTTCTAGGTTTTTCTGAGAGCATCCTGCTCATTTCTTGTAGTACAATAGTATTCCATCATAATCACATATCACAACTTGTTCAGTCATTCCCTAGTTGATGGGCATCCCCTCAATTTCTAATTCTTTGCCCTCAGAAAAGAGCTGTTATAAATATTTTTGTACATATTCTTTTGTACATACACTTTCTTTTTTTTTAATCTCTTTTGAGAAACAGACCAATTGCTCCAAAGAATGGTTGAATCAGTTTACAATTCCACCAGCAGTGCATTAATGTCACATTTTTCCTATGTCCCCTCCAACATTTGTCATTTACCTTCTCTGTCCTGTTAGCCAATCTAATTGGTATGAGGTAGTACCTCAGAATTGTTTTAATTTGCATTTCATTTACTAATTGGGGAATGGCTCTTATTTTCATAAATTTGAGTCAGTTCTCTATATGTTTCAGAAACGAGACCTTCACAGAATAACTGACCGTGTAACCTTGAGCAAGTTACTTAATCCCAATTGCTTAAAAAATAAAATAAAATAAAATGAAAAAAGAAATGAGACCTTTATCAGAGAAACATGCTTGAAATTTTTTTTCACAGTTACTGTTGGTAACTGTATTTCCCTCCATCCTATCCCCTGCCCTTGTTTATTCTATTCTTTCTCTCTCTTCTTTCACCCTGTCTCCTCAAAAGAAAAGTATTTTGCTTCTGACCACTCCTTCCCCCAATCTGGCCTCCCTTCTGTCACCCCCTCCCCTTCTCTTATTACTTTCCCCTCTCACTTTCCTGTCAGGTAAGATAGATTTCTATACCCAATTGAGTATGTATGTTATTGCCTCTTTGAGTCAATTCTGATGAGTAAGGTTCACTTATTCTCCCTCTCCTCTCTTCCCCTCCACTGTAAAAACTTTTTTCTTGCCTCTTTTTTTGTGAGATAATTTACCCCATTCTACCTCTTTCATTCCCTTTCTCCCAGTACATTTTTCTCTGTAATGGTAATGAAATTTGAAGATCCCTTTGTATTGGTAAGCTAAGAGGTACTTAGCACCTTGTTTCAAATTAAGCCTGTATTAAAGAAACAGAAGGTATGAACCCCAGTTGCTGACGTAACAGGAAGTGGCTGAACAAGGAGGAGCTATACCATATTTAAGGAAGAGCACAAGCTGGACCATCAGAACTTCTTGGGATGAGCACCTGAAGGCTGGGCTGCTGCTGTTGGACTGGAACTTCCATGGAGAAAGTGATTTTGATTTTGAGAACGAAGCTGCTGAAGACTTCCAAGGGCCAGCTGGAGCTGCTGAAGCTGCTGAGGATTTCCAAGGGCCAGCTGCAGCTGCTGACAACTAAGGAAGCATGACTGTGGTGTCAGTATTCTGTACAAATTTGTTGTGGCTTTGTTAATGTGTGTGAATGTTCTTGTGGCTTTGTTAAGCCTTGTCTTCCCAGGAACAGAGATTGTAAAGGATTTGAGATGGACTGGACACTGTGAGCTCCAATGTGGAGCAGGAACTGCATGGAGAATTGTACAAGGAGCTGGGAGCTGTCTGCCTTTGAACTCATGTGGCAGTTGGTTAGATTCAGGTGGAAGTTGGGACCATGGAAGAGGAGCCATGGAAGCCGAGAGCCTGCCTGAGTCAAGATGAAAAGACCTCTCTGTGGGTACTGAGTAGTGATGAAATTGTGATTTACTTGTGACTGAGGGGTGAATGGCCTGTGTATTTCCCACTACCCCTTAAGAGGGTACTGAGTAGTGACTGATGCCTGAGTCGTGTCTGATTTGTAACTTAGTGTGCCCCATGGGTGGAGGACTTTGACCTTTTGTACTTTATGATTGAATGATTTGAGTTACTAAGTGATTGATTGACTAAATGATTGTACTTTGTTCAAAACTGTGTGACCACTTTGGTGAAATCTATGTGGCCATTTTAGTGATAAGTTGTTGAGTTATTGTCATTGTGAATGTTGTATTTTGATTTTATGTGATAAGCTGTAACATTGTGAATGCTGTACCTTGATTTTCTGTGAATGTTTTGCTGTGGTTTGTTACTGAATAAATAGTGTTCACTATACTATGTAATCAGATCCTGGAAAGCTGTTCACAGTAGCCATCCTCTGGAAAGCTGTTCGTGCTTAGCTTTACACTCTCACCCCTTAATTTCATTTTTTAGATATCATCCCTTCATATTCAGCTCACACTTGTGCCCTCTGTCCATAACTTCTAATTACCCTAATAATGAGAAAAGTTTTATGAATTACAAATATCATCTTCCCATGTAGGAATGTAAACAGTTTAACCTTATTAAATCCCTTATGATTTTCCCTTTTCTGTTTACTTTTTTATACTTCTCTTGAGTCCCATTTTTGAAAGTTAGATTTTTCTAGTCAGCTCTGGTCTTTTCATCAAGAATGCTTGAAGGGAAGCTAGGTGGTGGAGTGAGTGGAGCACTTGGAGTCAGGAGGACCTGAGTTCAAATTCAGCCTCAGACACTTAACACTTACTAGCCATGTGACCTTGGGCAAGTCACTTAACCCCAATTGCCCTGCCTTTCCCCCTCCAAAAAGCAAAAAACAAAACAAAAAAGAATGCTTGAAAGTCCTCTATCTCATTAAATATGTATCCCCCCCCCCAAGGATTATACTCAATTTTGCTAGGTAGATGACCCTCATCTTTTTTTTAACACAAAAAAGGCATTTCTTTTTTCAAGGTTCTCTAAACCTGTGAATGAATTAATGAATGAAAAAATAATACTTTGCAAAAGGTAACCTCATATTAGTATTTGGAGAAGGAACCTCATTTTCCAAATTGTAACCTTATTTGGGGGTGATTCTCATGGACTATAGACAGTGATCACTCTGAAGAAAGATAAAATCAAAGGTACTATCTAGTTGACTACCAAAGATCTCTGAAGCATTTTCATGATAGGTCATTCATGCAAATGTTCTTATTAAATTACATCGGAGGTGTTAGTGGTCTGCATCTCCTTATAGTGGAATTTGATTTTTATGTTCTATCATGAAGTAATCTAAATGACAGTTGTAGATGGAGTCTTTACAAGGATTTGCTACCTAGTTTTAAGGTGGGGTTAAAACCAAGTCTAGAATTGTGCCCTGGATAAAGAGTGTGTGTGTTTGCAGGTAGAGATAACAGGCGAGTTATTAATTCTTTTTGTGTGTGTGTGAGATCTAAAATACCTACTTCATTTAAGGTATGAATAATTACCCTCCATTCCCCAATCACAGTACCATGTTTCACAGAGAAATCTTGGGGAAAAAAAGTAAAATTTTGATATTAAGAATTGATCTAACATCCTTAAAATGATTTGAGATCTATCTGGAAGTGACTTGTGAACAAGGGTACAACGCTTCATGCTGAAAAAACAGAATAACCTGAAATGATTTTATTTGTTCTTACCACAGACACTGTGATATCAAAATTTCAGACTGAGCAGGAACACCTACAGAAGAAGATAGAAGTACTCAAAGACATCGGAGAAAACCTATTTCCTCCTCAGAAAGAGATACAGCATTAAACACTCAGCTGGTTCTTGACCTTTCTTTTTAACCTACTGTTTCTTAAACTGGGGACTTATATAAATTTTTAAAAAAATTTTGTCAATGTACTTTTTTAATACTATGACTTCCCAATGATTTTTCCCTCTGCTTCCAAGTAGAATCCTCCCTTGTAATTCTTCCCCGTGAGACTGTGAACTCATTGAAGGCGGGGATTGTCTTCTACCTCTTTTTTCTATCCTCAACACTTTTAGCATGATGCCGAGTACATTGTAGGTGCTTAATGTTCATTGATTGATAACAAATAACTAGTCAAGCCAACACATTTTATATGGATTTATGAGATAGTCATAACCTTTATAATGAAATAATCAGATTGATTCCGTGACTTTTTAAAAATCGGTGATTTCTTGTTCAGTTATTTCAGTTGTCTGACCCCATTTGGGATTTTCTTGGCAAAGATACTAGAGTGGTTTGCAATTTCCTTCTCTAGTTCATTTTACAGATGAAGAAACTGAGGCAAACTTAAGTTAAGGGACTTACCCAGAGTCACACATCTTGTGTCAGAGACCAGATTTGAACTCATGTCTTCCTGACTCCAGTCCCAATGCTCTATCTACTTCACCACCTTGATGACTTTAATTGATCCTACTTACAGTTAAATTCATTTTGTCCTGTAATGGCCTCGGACATGTTTGTCTCTGAACTGGCCTGTAATGAAGTCAAGTTTAGAAATCCAGTTATCTTGTTAATCACTGTTCTATTCTTGTGTCAAGGAAGGAAGCAGGTGGATCCCAAGGAGTCTGTTCTAGTATCTTTATACCACTAAGTTATCCTTCAAGGATATCTGGTTTGTTATCCAAAGAAGTATGGTTTGCTTTCTCTGTCCTTGCAAATGCAAAGACTCAAAGGACATTTCTTAGTCACAAGAGGGAAGGAGGGGGTTGTTGCTAGCCTTCATTCCCAAACTTCCATCCAATCATATTTTCTTCCATCTTTGGTGCTAGGCTGCCTATTTTATGAACTCTCTAAAACTATAAAAGAAAGCTGTCCCCCTCATTCAGGGTCTTAATTTTGCTGGGAAGCTGAGGTCCTGTTTATTGGTAAATTCATGGTTTACTAATAAATTGATTGGGGGTGAAACTTTGTGTCTCAGTCTGACTTAATTTTAACTGTTACAGTTTGGCAACCACAAAGGGATTGGGGGTGGGAAGTTGAGCTCTGGGACAGCCTCTTGGGGAGATTTCCCCTTTAACAGCACTCAGGTAAGATTTTCCACGGGGATAGGAGCTCAGTCTCAGCCTTCTGAGCTAAGGTAAGCCCCATTGCACTCTGTTGGACAAATCTTGCCTTATTTTTCTTGTGTCCTGTTTGTGTTTAAGTGTGATCTGACAGCATTTGGCAATAGTAAATCTAGAAATCAGAATTAGGGATTAAAGAATATTGGAGACATTTTTTTCCCTCTTAAGGGGCTATAGGCTCCCTACCAGGAGAGGTCCACATTTTGACATTGACACCAAGACACCCTTTAGGGAGTTAGTTGTCTACTTCTACTTCAGGGAGTTGAAGGAATAATGATACTTATCTGAAGATACTTATCTGAAGAAGGGATTGGGAAAGCATATAACCATTTAATGGCAAGTGGCATGGCCAGCAGTCATAAATAACCATTGTTGGTGAGTGACTGGTAAACCAGGAGAGGAATCTTACCAGTTGGAAAAGGAGAAGGGGAAAGCAAAATTATTAACCAAAAAGATGTCTTAAAACCAAGCCATATTTGACTTGCAGAGGGACTTTTGTTTGTGCACAAAAAAAAATTTTTTAAGAAGCTTTGTCACTAGTGTTTACTGTCTTTTTGTCTGTCTTGTGGTGATAATCCCTCATTTTATTGAGACTGCTCTTAGAAAATTATGCACATAGAGTTTGAAAAGAAAAACCTTGCTGGCAAATGCTTTTCTGTCTTGTGAATCTCTCTGGAGAGTTCTCTGAGTCTTCAGAAAGACAGTCTCCCTTTCTCTCTACATTCCTAAACTCTGGCCAGGTTTGGGGAGTGCACAGAGAAAGAAAAAAAAAAGGGGGGGGGATCTTTTCCCTAAGACTATATGACTTTATGACATCATAAACTAACTAGAGGGCAGCTAGGTGGCACAGTGGATAGGGTTAGGAAAACTCATCTTCCTGAGTTCAAATGTGGCCTCAGACACTTATTAACCATGTGACCCTGTGAAAGTCACTTAACCCTGTTTGCCTCTGTTTCCTCATCTATAAAATGAGCTGGAGAAGGAAATGGCAAACCACTCCCATTATCTTTGCCAAGAAAACCCCAAATGGGGTCAGGATGAGTCAGACATGACTAAACAACAAAAAACTAATTAGAACCTGAGTTTGTGACTAAAATGTAAATTCTCTACTCTGAATTTCCTAATTGTGATGTGAATGTTTTTTTTTATAAATGCTGAAATATTCTGGTGAGTTCTGGATTAACATTCTTTAGAATTTCTTTTAAAGGAATTAAAAACATAACTGTGAATGTTACATTGACCTTTTATCACTCTTCACCTGCAAAGTGGCAGATTTATTGTTTTAAGTGTAAGAGCAAGGAAATTTTACTGAACAGAGAGAGAAAAAAGAAAGTAGTATCAGTGAAATTCCAGAGTAGAAAAAAAAATAGTTGCAGCTTGCTTTTTAAATAGCTGTGGTACTTAGGAACTACCTGCCTATTATTAACTCTTTCCTGGGTCTTCCTCCTCGTCCCCCTCTCCCCCAAGCAAAAGAAAATCATTTGTGTAAATAAGGGAAAAACCAAATGTAAATAAATTTTACTAAAACATCTCATTGGATACATGGAAATTTTAAAAATTAAAGTGTGATAGATGATTAATCGGACCCCAATTTTATTCCAACAGTATTGATCAATTTGATATGATTCCATAGGAATAGTGATTATAAATTCTATGTATTAGGCCCCAGAATCATGAAATGAAGATTATAAATTCACTTGCTTAATCATAGGAAGTTAACTAGAGGACCTCCACCCTTGTTTTTGTCTTGTTATGGTGACCAAGTCCAGTGTGCAGAGGTGGCTCAATGACATGGAAAATTCCCAGCTATTTTTGTTGCCCCTCTGTCCCTTCTCATCCCTCTATCGCCCAACATGGGGAGATGGCCATGAATATTTGGCCAATAAATGACCCAGTTTGCCAGTCTGTGGGCTGCCTTTTTATTGACCCATCAGCTCATGTAAATGTTTTGACAGCATGGTAGGACCTCCTGAAAGTTGATAGGTCTGTCAACATCTGCTCATCAGATTGTCTGTCAACCAGTAGGAATCAGTATTTTGTGTCAACCCTCCTGGGGGATCAAGGACGTGGTCTATCAACCAATAAGATCCTATATTTTTATTTTTCTTTGAAACAAAAGTATAAACACGTTAATCATTATCCCATATACTAAGGCTGGGATACATCTGAGCTACTTAAATGTGTTAGATCTGAGCTATTCAGCCTAAAATTATATTCTTTTTTACAGCCTACATAACTTAGTGAAAGGGTAGTTGGCCTAGTCAACTGCCTGTTACTAGATATATCTGTCTTTCTCCTTATATCTTGGGCCCTACATATTGAACTTGCCTGTCAGATTTGTGTCTCTCAGATTATAGACCAATTCACCTACAGTTGGCAACAAACAGTGGATACCAGTCCATACTCACCCATCATCCCCTGGATGTGATCTATGCTTGCTTCCAGTCAATGTCCTCCTCTGGACCCACTGAGACATGGGCAGCTCTACTCTTCAGCCTGAAGAAGCTATGGAAGCTGAGACCTTCAGCTGTTCTCCCAAATGAATTTGGGGGGGGGAATGATGGAATCCTAATAAAGCTGCCCCCAGCCCCAATATTCTAACTTCATTATAGGCCTGGCCCCACTTAACAACAGGCCCAGTGCATCTCCCTAGGCGCCGCCCCCCCCCCCCTCCCATGACCTAACTTCTTTGTATATGCCTCACTGCTCACTGGAACAACAGGTGTGTCCCTGAACTCTGAGTTCCCACAGAAACAGCAGGTGTGTCCATGTGATGGGAACCTAGCTACTGCCTCTACCTGGTCACTGCCCCCAGACCCATTCCCACAGAAATAGGTGTGTTCTTGTATTCAATCACAATCACATCATCCATCTAGGCTAAGACAGGACCACAATACCTACCTATCTGTCTTAACCAGACAGGACCACAATAGCTGGCCAGTTGGAGGGCAGAATGACCAGAATGTTTAACCATCGAATCAACCCCTCCTTCATTACCTAATCCCTTAAGAAACTCCTACTGCCTTTTTAATATTAATGATATTCCTCTATTCTATGTAAATTTATGTTATGTAATTGTATCTTTATCCTATAAAAATCTACCTTGCTTTCTCTAAAGTTACTGGTTCCTCTTGAAATTTAGCCTGCTTCATGAGAGGCATCAATCTCAATAAATGCCTATACTTGGATCAGAGGTGCTCTGACTGAATTCTTTGAGATGGTTCCACCACAACACATCATGAAACCAACAGCAGTTTTTGGTGTCCCCCGGTTTAAACTGCAACACTACTAGTGAATATCTATCCCTGGGGAGTAGGTTTTTTTTTTTGGTGGGAGAGCAAAACATGACCTTGGGAAGACTAATGTAGGACCCTCTTGACCCAAATAGGGTCATAAAGAGTCCAACATGACTGAAAAATGACTGAACAACTATGAAACCTTAGCATCTTTAAAATAAATTCATTTGTGTAGCTATTGAACCTAGGAATGAAATCATCTACTTAGAGAGTCCTATGGTAGCTATGTATTCAAGTATAAGATTAGATTCTTAACAGCTACTGATCCTCCTAAGGGAGGAATTGTCAGCAGTGGAATTAGCTGGAGTTGAAAATGTTGAGAAAGCAACAGGATCATATGATTATATATATATATATATATATATATATATATATATATATCATGTTAAAGAGTTTTTCAGAGTTCAGTGTTGTGTGGTACTTTAAAATGTCTGAGTTTTCAGTTGTTATTTGAATTTTTTCAGTATATCAAGTTTGCTAATTTATATCACAGAACAGCTATAAGTAGTAAAACTAAAGTTTTTCACTTTATGAGGTTTAAATCAGAAATACAGAATCAAATAAATGAATGCCAGTCTTTAAGAGTTAAATGATAATGGAGTAAATGCCAATTTTGAAAAGTACTCAACCTTAGCTTACATGTCTACTTTGTCAAATATTAAATCTTTAACCAGATGGGCTCATTTTACAAGTCAGATCCTCTTTCTGAGATTTTTCCTTTCTGTTGTTGGTTGTGACTATATCAGGTACAGGGTTTAGATAAAGAAACAGCAAATGGCATATAAAAACTTAAATTCTCTGAAGTTTCAAGTGAACTATGGCATCCTCACTTGATGTTCTTGTAAGTGTGTTGTTAATAGGATTAAAACCATAAGGTTTGAGCTGGTTTTTACCACATCAATGAGTTACTGGAAAAATAAAATTTAAGAGACTGTACTAAATTGTACTGAGTCTTTTAACCAGCCGATTTTTAGCAGAATTGCCTAGTGATTTTTGCGAGTGACTTGGAACCAGAGGAGAAAGTCTACTGAAGAGGAGCCCCCTTCAGAGCTGCCCTGACAATGAGACCTATTCCAGAATGTCCAAGAGATGTTTCCAGGGACCATGTGACTACACAGAATATCTGGGACCCAAGATGAAATGTGTTAATTAAATGGACATTGGGAGTGATTTACTAAGCTACAAAGCAACTTGATGTTGGTTAATATTGATGATAATCATTACAATACTACTTTGGCTTTTTGTTTCACTGTACCTGTTTCCTGATTACCTTGGTGACATGCAAATCCCACTAAAATTAGTCCATGGTTTTAGATAGTTTTACCATAGCTTGTGCTATGATTGATCAATTTTGTTGCTCTTATGCTAACTGGTCAGTAGAAATTATGACAATCCTACATAAGATGCAACAAGTTACAGCAGAAACACAACTACTTCCCTTAGGTTACCCCTGGTGCAATCTCTCCTCTTGGTTCACTTGGCTGCAGGGAAATGGTCTGTTAGCTACCCTTGGTAAATGGGCACTTATTGCCCTCTGCCTTATAATCCTATTTAGATCTTGCATTAATTGCTGTGTTAAAGCCTGTTCTGAACTTCCATCAGATAATGACCATGTTAAAAAAAAAAAAAACCTTATAGAATTGGTCTATAGATAAGTGATCTATGAGAGACCTACATGTCTCTCACTGATTATGAAATAATCAGATTGATCCAGTCTTTTTAAAATTGATGCTTAGTTAATTGATTCTTGTCCTGTGACTGCCTAAAGCATGTTTTTTTGTCTCTGAAATTAGTTCAGAATTCAGCTGGCCTGTAATGAGTCAAATTTAGAAATCCAGTTCTCTTGTTAATCACTGTTCTTTTCTTGTGTCAAGGAAATCTGTCAGCCTTGAAGGAAGCAGGTGTAGGGAGGCTGGTTTAGTATCTATACCACCAAGCCATCCTTCAAGGATGTCTGGTTCGTTATCCAAAGAAGTCAGGTTTGCTATCTTTGTCCTTGCAGATGTAAAGACTCAAATAGTGAACATTTCTTTGTCACAGGAGGGGAGGGGTGGGGTTGTTGCTAGCCCTCATTCCCAAACTTTCATCCAATTCTATTTTCTTCCATCTATGATGTTACGCTTCCTACTTTATGCACTCCCCAAAACTATGAGAGTTGTCTCCCTCATTTGAGCTCTTAGTTTTGTTCAGGAAGCTGAGGTCCTATTTATTAGTAAATTTGTGCTTGGAACTTTGTGCCTCAGTCTACCTTAATTTTAACTGTTGCAATTACCACATTTCTTTGGTAGTCTAGGAAACTCATTTCCTGATCATTTTTGTTGGCAGATTGCTGACATTTGAACCCAAGTGGATATTCATGAACTTCCATTTACTACAATTTAACTCCTTCCCTTACTTCCACCCAAAAAGCAAAGAAAGCATTCTTGGACTCTCCATGAGAGACATTGTCTTATACTTTTTAAAAAAAATATTATGGAAACTTTTATTGCATTTACATAGTCATTTTGGTTGCTAAGAATGGGAAAACTTTTCCATTGAAAATGTACTTGTAGATATTTCCTACAAAAGATAACTGCTCCTTCTAAATAAGTTTTTGTTTGTTTTTTGCTTTCAGTGTATCATCAACATATTTCCTACAGTGTTTCTGGGACACTCCCACCATTTGTGTGACACTCACTTGTGCTCACTTCGCAGAAGTCCAGGTTTCTCTGAAATCCTCTTGTTCATCATTTCTTATAGCACAACAGTTTTCCATTACTTTCATATACCACAACGTGTTCAGTCATTGTCAGTATCTAGAGCGTGATAGGTGTTTAAGAGGTATCGAGCAAATGTTTTATTGAATGAATGCTTGCACATATTCTACCAAACATTTTATTTGAAATTGTCCCATGACAATCAAATGTGCACAACTTTGTTAGTGGTTTCACTTTTAGCCGGGCAACACATGGATAATTCTCACTTTTAGTCTGCATGTGATGGGAGAGATTTTATGTGTAAAAAAAATTTTTTTTTGTTTGGAGGGGGTAGGAGGAAGTAGCTGAACAGAAAAATTAAGTTTTCCTATATACTTTGAACCTTTAAAATTCTATATCATCAGAAAATAACAGGGCTCTAAGTTTCTAGGGAGCTATGAAGTTACAGACTGAGACTAAGAAGAAACTTGGAAGGAAAAAATTGGAAGACTTGGTTATAGTCTAGAGATACAGAAAGCTCTTACTAGGCAAGGGGCATACATAAGATGTACTGTAAAAAGTGGATGGGTTAATTTCTTCACTCCAATACTCATGAAAGATAGTGTTGTAAGGTAACCCAAATCACATGCCACCTGATCTGGAGCCCACCATTAAGCCCCTTTATATTTGTCTTTTGTCTCTATCCTAAATCCTGTAACCACTTGTAACAGCTTAAAGGCGTAGTCCTGGGTAAAGTGAATCACCCAAGGCAAAGTCCCCTGCTCCCTTATCTTTCCCAGAGTTAGTACTTCCCTAAATCAGTAAGCCTTGAAGTAGCATTTTATATAAGAGTTATGGTGCAAGTCTGTATAGAGATCATTTGGCAAGTCTATCCCATGCAAGAGACCACCCTGTTCTGGGATGCTATCCCAGCAAGGTCCTCCACCCAGAATGCTGACCAAGTCATGTCCCCCACACCCTTCACCCAGAACATGACCCTGACCTGTTCTATGACCCTAGCCTGTTCTGGGAATTCCACTCCCCCTGTGCCCTCCACCCTGTTCTAGGAGGGACCCCTGTCACATGTCCATGTTTCCCAAATTAGCCCTGAGCTATAGATCCAACCAATGGCTGTTCTTGGCTTCTGTATGTCATTGCTTATGCTAACTCCCCTCCCCAATTGTGGTTTTTGCCTTTATAAGCATTGCCCATGCCCCAATTTGGGGCTATAAATCCACATCTAAATTTACCTAAAACCCAGATCTTGTCTCGCTCTTATTCTCTTCACAACAATAGCATAGCTGCCCCTGATGTCATCAGCTGTTGCACTAGATGAGTGCCTGGGGTCATTTGGGAAAGTTAAAAGAAGGGATTGCCCTCTTTGGGATATTCATCTAGTCCTGATAAGACAGGGCATACACTTTAATGAAGTCAAATAAGAGGTATTTAAAGCTATCACTTATGTAGAGCTTTAAGGTTTGCAAAATGTTTTACATATGAACTCATTTGATCTTCAAGAACAGGTAAGAGACGCATGAGCAAAAATTGTTATAGCAGCACTTTTTGTAGAGGCAAAAAACAGGAAACAGAATGGGTGCCCATTGATTGGGCAACTGCTGAAAAAAAATTGTGGTATATGAAAATAAAAGAATATTATTGTGTTTTAAGATCTTATGAATGATCAATTCAGAGAAAACTAAGATTTGCTTGAAAGGAATGAAATAGAATCATGAAAATAATTTGCCTGATGACCAAAATAATGTTAGAGGAACATTAAAAAGCTATAGAACTCTGCACTAGGACCAATCAAGATTTGTCAGAAGACTAATAATGATAAAGCATGTCCCCTACCACTTGGCAAAGGAGATGCGATGAGAGCCACAGATAGAAATTCTTTTTTTAATTGGAAATTAAACAAACAAAAAAGCACATTTCCATACACACAACAGGATACACAAAGAGAATTGTATATGAAACAGCAAACCTACACATAATGGCATGCTTTTTAAAAACAAGTATATTACATTTCACAAGTTACTTTCAAAATTGTTATAATTGTCCCTGTGCTTCCTTTGGTTTGTCTGTGTACATGGGAAAAAATGGTTCAATAGTATTTTTAAAAAATCACTAGTGCTTACCCTACCTTCCCTTAATGAATGAAAGAAAAATTCCTTCTCACAAATAAGCAGTCAAGCAAAACTTCACACTGGGTTTTTTTGTACCTTGAGTCCTCTCTCTCAGGATGTGGGTAGCATGCTTCATCTATAAGACACCTGGAGATAGGGTCAGTCATCACACAGATCAAAGCTCTTTAAACTTTTCAAGGTTTTTTTTTTTTAAATAATGTATCTTCATATAAGTTATTCTGGCTGGGTCATACTTTTCATTATTTATTACCTAGGATTTTCTGAAAATGCCTTTCATAATTATGATGCAATAGTATTCTATTTTAATCACATACCAATTTGTTCAGTTATCTCCCAATGGATGGGAAGCCTCTTAGATTTGTTTTTTTGCTTTTACTCTTTGCCCCTTTCCTTTTTAACCCTCCCTGCACTTCAGGATCAGGAAATTTGTTTTGCTTCTATTCTCTTCCTGATCCCTTTTAACACTCCATTTCTTCTCTACCCGTTTCTTTCCTCATTGAGTTTGATGTATTTCTACAAGACACTGTGTTCTTTTGTCCACTACAGTTGAATAAGGCTTTATCTGATGCCCACTTCTCCTCCCCCTTTCTCCATGTTTTTACATTCATCTTCTCTCAGCCCCCAATTATGAGAAATAGCAAGTTCAACTCCTATTTTCCTCCTTTCTCCCACCAGTGTATTTCTTCTACCTTCTCTTTTCTCTCTCCTCTCCAAATCAATCCACCCCCCAAGACCTGTTTTTCTTATTTAACTACCTCAGTACCCTTTGAAAACATCAAAGCTCTGAATGGACATGTGTTTCTCCCCATTAGAATGTTAGTATTGCATTACCATTCAGTCCCTTCCATTTGCTCCAGTAAATTTATTTTTCCAGGTTTCTCTACTAGTGTGTTTGCATTTCAATGTCTCTACTCAGCTTTGCTCTTTTTTATTATAAATACTTTCAAGTCCTCTTTTCAGAATGGCTAAACAAATTGTGGTTATATGAATGTAATGGAATACTATCGTGGTGTAAGAAATGAGGTGCAGAGGGATTTCATAATAACCTGGAAAGACTTCTATAAACTGATGCTGAGTGAGGGGAGCAGAACCAGAACATTGTACAATCACAGACACATCGTATCTGTGATTACTAACTTTGATAGACTTGGCTCTCTTCAGCAATGCAAGGTTCTGAGACAATTCCAAGAGACTCATGATGGAAAAGGCTTGTCCACATCCAGAGAAAGAATTAAGGAATCTGAATGCAGATTGAAGCAAACTATTTGCTGGTTCTCTCTTTTGTTTTGCCTCTTCTTTCTCATGGTTCATTCCATTGTTATAATTTTTTACAACATGACTAATGTTTAATGTGAAGGTATATGTAAAACGTATGTCTGATTACATGCCATCTTGGGGGGAGGGAAGAGAAGGTGCAGAAAATTTGGAACTCAAAAACTTGTGGAACTGAATCTTGTAAACTAAAAATAAATAAATTTAAAAAGAAAAATACAAACATCAAAAAAGAAAAAAAAAGAAAGTCCTCTATTCCATTAAAATGTTCATTTTTTTTTTTAAACCAGTAGGATGATACTCAGATTCCTAAAATTGTTATTCTTGATTGTAAATCTATGTTCTTTTTACCTTTTAGAACACTGTATTTCAAGACCTTTCATTTCTAGTGGAAGTTGCCAGGTCTTGTGTAAACCTGACTGTGGTTCCTTGGTTTTCAAATGCTTATTTCTAGATTTTATAGAATATTTTTTTCAGATGTAGGAATTCTGGATTTGGGCTATGGCATTCTTGGGAGTTTTCCTTGAAGGATTTCTTTTAGGAGGTGATCAGCAGGTTCTTTTTGTCTTCACTTTGCCCTCTGGTGCTAACAGATGTGGGCAGTTTTAATTTTTGATTTCTCAAAAAAATAATGCCTAGGCTTTATATTTCTTTTATCATGGTTTTCAGGGAATAAGATACACATTTTCAGACGTGGCCAAAGTGTTCATTATCTCGTTGACTATAGTTACTTCATTTAGGGGTAGTGATTAAGATACCAAAAAAAAAAAAAAAAAAAAGGAAAAATCAAAAAAACACAGAAGAAAAGGTTAAGTTTAGAAGGGGTAGAAACAACAGTTTTATTATCTGTGTTTATAAGCTGTGTTTAATATATATATATATATTAAAAATAATCTTAGTAGAAATTTGCAGTTTCACATATAATCCCATTTTTGGTCTTTTGGATGGTGAAATGTTTGTTAAGGATAAGTTCACAAGAAGCTTGTTTTCTGTTTATAGACAGGTTGGGCTGAGTGATATGCCTACATATATCAGGATAGGATGAAAGAAAAAAATGTGTGAAATTTTAATGCATTGCTTAAGATTCTGAAAGTTGCTTTTGTGTTATGGTAGCTAAATGTGGTGATGCCAATCATGCATGGAGAATGGTATAAGAGTAACCAATAGTGCTTTTTAAAAAATCCCTACAGACCATCTAGTCCAGAGGTTAATCTTTTTATCATGAACTCCTTTGGAAACCTGGTGGAGTCAATAGACCCCTTCTCAGAATTATGTTTTTAAATGCATAAAATAAAAAATAACAGGCTAACCAAGATAAATAATTATACTGAAAAAAGATGTAACTTTTCTCCATATCCAAATTTACAAACCCCCTGAAATCTGTTAGTGGGACCCCAGGTTTTTAACTTGGAGTCCACTCTCACTGAACTCTCAGTCTGAACCACTATTTTATGAAGAAATGGAGACCTGGAAACAATAGTAACGTGTTTGAGAAACTACAGCTGAACCAGGACAAGAATCCAGGTTTTCCAACTCCTTATCCAACATTCTTTCTACCACCTCTACTACCGATAGCTAGTATTTATTTTTCTTTGGAGGGGAGAAGGCAAAGCAATTGGGGTTAAGTGACTTGCCCAAGGTCACACAACTAGGAAGTATGTCAAGTGTCTGAGGTAGAATTTTAACTCAGGTCCTCCTGACCAAGGCTGGTGTTCTATTCACTGAGCCACCTAGCTGCCCCCCTGACAGTTAGTATTTACATAGCTCTTTGAAGTTTGCAAAGCACTTTAAAAATATTATCACATTTTGTCCTCACAACAACCCTGGGAGATATATCAACCCCATCTGAGAGATCAGGAAAATGAGGCAGATACAAGTTCAGGAACTTGTCCAGGGTCATACACTAGTGTGTATGTGTGTGTGTGTGTGTGTGCAATGGGGATGTGAAATCAGGTCTTCCTGATACAGACCCTTCTTCCCACCTATTTATCTATCACTTATTAAAAGTACCTGTAATATAGGCCAGGCCATGTGCTATGTATACTGGAGAGACCAAGATAGAAATGAACTTGGCTCCCAGGAGCTCTTCAGAAACTTAAGAGTCTACTGAATATGACAAATACACAAAAGAAGTAAATATATGCAAAAAGAAATACAGAATCACTCGGTGGGAGAGTGTACCAATAATGGGAAAGTCAGGAAGATTTCTTGCAGGAGGCAGCAGTTGAGAGGAACTTTGAGGGGTCCCCAAGAGGCAGCCGTGTGGAAGGAGTGCATTTTAAGCATGAGGAACAACTTGCTCAACCACTTTGAGGAGGGAGATGGAATATCACAGATGAAGAATAACAAGCTGGTTAGTTTGGCTGGAATAGAGCGTGTGTGAGGAGGAACACTATATAAGAAGGCTGACAGCGAGCTACAAAGGGCTGTAACTGCCCAAAGGAGACGTTTGTATTCGATCCCAGGGACAAGAGAGATCCACTGGAATTTTTCTAGCAGAGGAGGGCCCTGTTTCAGGACTCACAAGTGAGCACCTGTATGCAGGATGGATTAAAGAGGAAAAGAAGCAGAGGTAGGCAGGCCAATTAGGAGACAGTTGCAAAAAGCCAGAAAAGAAAAAGGACTAAATTATGCAGTTGTGATGTGAGTGTACAGGGATAAAAGTAAGAGATGCTGTGGTAGTAGAATCATTAAGACCTCACAAATGATTAGTTATGGGAAATGAGAGTGAGCAAAGGGGATTCCTAGATTGTGAACTTGAGTGACTAGAAGAATGACATAAATAAGGAAATCAGGAGGCTTGGATTTAAGGGGAAAGATGCTTTAGGCACGATGAGTCTGAGATGCCTGTGAGGCATCCAAGGGGAGAGGCCCAGTAGATAGCTAGTGATGTGGGTGGGACTGGTGCTCAGCAGAGAGAAGACCCGCTATGTATATCTAGAAGTCACTAGCCTAGAGATAATAGCTGAACCCAAGGGAGTTGATAAGATCATGAAGATACATTATGGTGCTTTTACAAATTTTTAGTCTTTTTTTTTTCTTGGACCCAGACTCTTTTGGGGGTCTGGAGAGGTCTACGGACCCCTTCTTATAATGTTTTAAAATGCACAAAATAAAACATCTAGGATTACAAAGAAAACCAATTATATTAAAATGCAATTAGAAAAATATTTTTTAAAAGAAAACAAATTCATGAACCCCAGGTTAAAAACTCCTGCTATAGAGAGGACAGCCCCAGCACACCTATACAGAGAGCAAGATGGTTATGATGACAATATAATAAAGGAGATTAAGGAGTAGCTAGACAAAGTATCAGGAGACCCAGGAGAGAGTAGTACAACGAAGAACCAAGAATATGGGTCAACAGAGTTAAGTGTTGGAAACAGTCCAAGAATAAGGATTTGAGAAAAGGCTTCTGGTTTTAGAACCACAGAGAGCAATTTCAATTGAAAAACAGGGACGGAGGCTGAATGGAAAAGTGAAGGATGTAAAATGGAGACAACAAGGATAGATAGCTTTTTGTGAAAGAGGAGCAAAACAGAGTAAAAACTGGGGGAATGGTCTCTCCAACCAATACAACTTGATCCAAGTTAACTTGGAACAGGGAACAATTTCATATCTCTGAAACTTTGCTCTTGCTATCCCCTTTACACACTTGGCTTGTTGGGAAAGCATCTCTGATCTTCCTAGCAACACACAATGGTCTCCTTCAGGAAGCTGTCTAAGCTTAACCTCACCCAGCTCCGGTGATTCTGGCACGTCCCAGAGCCCTGTGCCGGCTGCTCTGTACAGAGGCAATACTCAGTATCTGGTGTTTTCACACCTGGAAAAAATTCAGGGGCTGCAGCGACATGAGTGAAGCCAGGAGTCCCACTGGAGGCAGCTTACATTCTCACCTGTGGATCACAACATTAAAAACTCCACACACCCATTTTAACAGATTGCTTTATTAACATGGCATCCTAAACATCACATAAATACAATGTCACCTACGTACTACTTACTGTATCAAATATCACTTCACTAAGAAGTTCAAGGGTACACTTAGGGCTGCTTTAAGAAATGTGAACACTTTGGTTTCTATTTTCATATTAGCTGCAAAAATCAATTCCTTTATTTAAAGTGTTTTTGTTTCCTACTGGGATCAATGACAAAGTAGGAGGAGGGACACCACCACTGTGGTAATATTTAAAGGGGGGGAAGATACTTGGAGGACTCTCCAAGGGCTCACCAGCCCTAATCCCTCTATACTCTCCCTTACGCCACTGTGTTATTACTCAGCGACTTAATGAGGCACTCAGAAATTTTCACTTTTTATTTCACTTTCATCCATTTATATGTACTAAATCAGAATGATGAGAATGAACATTCTCATATTGTCTGTAACAGACACTCAAATTTTTATTTTATTCAGATTGTAAATCACTGAGTAGTGGCCCTTATTACATACACTGCCTACTGTAGTACTGGAAATCAATAAATTAGCATGTATTTCCCAATCAATTATGAAGAAAAATCCCATCATACTGCACAACTGACTCTCACCTAGAAATCCATGGGTTCTAGTTGCTTGCAACAAAAGCCCACATACTTGGTCGAGAAAGGGAGGTCTGAGAGTGTATGTTTGCATCTATTTAACATCCCACTGAATACTAACTTTTTGGTCTCATTTTAAAAATTAACCAACAACTGCTAAAAATAGCAGCTATAGCCTCATGTGAAACTACTGTTTGAGTGAAGCCTAATTTCTGTCGACCTCCAAAATTCTGGGGCTCCATTAAAGACTTGGAAAAATTTGCTTCGCCTCCCTCCTCCTACCCAAAAAACCCTCCAACTTAATAACAGAGCAAGAGAGCTTGGTCTAACTTTGGAAACAAATTCCTGTAGAAGGCTGGAAGTAAAAGAAAAAGTTCTCTTTTTCAAGGCAACGAACAATGAACTCTGCATATATAGACATATTCATTCAGCAGCTTCCTTATCTAACACTATATAAAAGTCAAATATTTTATAATTATAACTGAAATGACAGAGCACCTACTTAAATAAAATGCTATATTAAAAACAATAGTCCCACACATGGGGCAATAATGGGTGGGAAATCCACAGAATGTGTCTGAGTTCAGAATTTGACAAATGGAAAGAGTATTTGGACCAAATAAAACAGATCTAGGAAAAAGTACATTAAGCCTTTCAAGACAACTTGACAAGGCAGCTTTCAAGAACTGCCTTTCCTCATCTGATGCAGTACAGAACGCTTGTGTTCCTAGGAGGCCTACTGTTCTTTAACCAGAGGCCCTTTTCCTTAGGCCATGCACCTACATAATTAATCATTACACCTAGTGGCTGGGAAAGCAAGAGGATTGCTGAAAGTACATAGGACGTAATTATTTTCCTTTATAAGTCCACATATTTACATTAGAAATTAAAAACAATTAAGTGTAAATATGCACCACTTCAATAAGGTAAAAATGTTATCCAAAATCAGGAGGACCTCAAGGGAGGAGGAGAAGATGGTAGCCCTAGTTTATAGAGGACTTAATAATAAGACTAACTAATTAATAACTTCTGCTTTCAAAAAGCAGTCTCATCCATCGTTTCAAAGTTAGTTCAAAAGTTACCATTCTTTGTGTGTTTAAAACTTAAGAGCTTTTAAAATCCTTGTCATATACCTTTATAAGTTTACATTTTATATATGTCTTGTAGAATACTGACTGCATAGTTTCCTTTAAGCACTTACAAAAACACATTTTTTTTTCATATACTAGACAGGAAAAACAAAAGTATGATGGCACAGACACGAAAGCTTGAGCAACCCAAATTGTTCCTTCATAGTAATCCCACCGGATTCACAACTCATGCAGCACTTCAACCAAAGATATGTTACCTGTTAGCCCATAGGAGTTAAAGAAATCCAGAGGTCCCGTATGCATGAAAAATTCTAACATTTTGTGAAACATCTCCAAGCCTGGCGCCCAAGGGTTCTCTGTAAACCAAACCAGTGGCTTCCTAGCTCTAAATTTCACTCTTCAGGCAAGGGTTCTCTTTGGAACTGAAGCAACAGTTAACTTTTATCCCTTCCCAATGCTCCAATCAAAATGTGAGAAAAAGTCACCCTTTAAAACCGAGCACGTCTGGCAATAGGAGTTGGTCAAAAGGTTAGGGAGAAAACAGTACATTCTTCATGAGTTTCTATGCAGAGACTTCTCTCTGGAGTAAAATACAGTTTGTTTGGTTGTGTGTTTTTTGTTTTGTTTTGTTTTTTTACCTGCAGAATTACATCAGCCTGGAGGGCACACACTGGGCATATCAGCATAATGCCCTAAAGAACACACACACACACACACACACACACACACACACACACACTCTCTCTCTCTCTCTCTCTCTTTCACACACACACACCCTCACACATACAACTCACAGCCATATGCTTCAGTTCTTAAAGGCTCCACATTTACTGGCCTTAGCAATGAATTCCTTTAGTAGAGGGCCATCCATTTGCCAAAATGCTGCAGTCTGTGTAACTTCCGTCAAATGATTGACACAAAACTTAAAGCAGAATTCTTCTAAATCCTAGACACACACAAAAATAAAAACAAGAGGCCTTTTTATTAGCTTTAGTTGAACTATTTTCTCCTCCCTTACCTCCCCAAAGAAGACCAGAAACTAATTTAAAAATAGGTAGGCACATAAGGGACCAAATGCAGATGGCAGAAGGGAGAGCAAATACAGTACACTATTTTATTCAAAAAGATGGTTTAATTTGTTGAGGAAAAACTCTGTCAGAGACATCATACTGGACAAATATCTTCTCAGTTATCAAAAGGACAATCAAATTGGGAAAGGCACTCAAGTTTCCCTTCAATCAGGAGAACTGAGGAAAGAAATGAAGGGAGATCTTAGTTTTTACTAAGAAAGGAATGTAGAAAATACACAAATGATGAAGAAGCATTCTGGAGAAGGTAGTTAAAAATGTATTATGTACCTACCCAAATCTTGCTTTTGAGTACCCCTAAAAGACTTTAGTTTTCTTAAATCTCAAAAGTAAAGCTCCCAGTATTATCAATTTTCAAAAAAAAAGTAGGCCCTAAAATGATTTTATCCTGTCAGTAAAAAAACAGTAGCATACTTATATTATTATAGCTGTCAGATAAGTAGTAATTACCTTAGGCCATTTCAGAGGAATTATCTCAAAGGAGATTATACTTTGTGAGAGGCAGTGGACCTACCTAGAATCCTGCTTCCAACACTTACTATTTATATGACCTTGGCCGAGGCACCAAAATTTGTTTCCATATTGTAAAATTAGGGAACTGGTCTAGATGGCCTCCAAGTTCCCTTCCAATCTAGATCTATGATACCATGACCTATAATGAGGAATCTTTCAACTTTTTCATTTTTAAAAAATTTTTATTTCCATAAATGACAGAATCTGGGCATGCATACAAAAACAAAAAAAAATACATAACATACACCACAAGTTCACATCACAAACCATATGATGACCACTGTACCATTGGTACTCAAGAGTTGTGCTATCCTGTGACCCAGGGGCTACTAAACTTGAGTTTCCTTTAAGTAAAGAGAAAAATATTTGGAATATCTATAGGCCTTTATAGCCCTGCTCTGATTTTTCAGAATTTGACACTGATGGAAGGGAAGAATACAGAGAAATGGGTCCTGAGCTTAAGAAATGACTAGTGAATATGCCTCCTTTTGCCTGACCAAAAGCCCAGCAAGCAAATACCTCAAAGGGTCACTCTGACCTAGCTGACAGGTAAAGCAATACATTTACCACAAAAACCTACCCAGTAAATATAGCCTTCAAAATTTAAACAGTGTTTGCTATTTTTGTCCCCTACAATCTTATTTGTATTAGCTCAGTGATGCCTGAAGCCAATTTTTTCTAAACCAAATGCACTTTGGACTAGAATTACTCAAGTGAAAATAAGAAGACCTCTGGATCCAAGGGTCTTAAGTATAAATTTATAATTCAATTGTTATTATGCAGTTGAATACAAAGCCAAGCAGTATGTACTATAAGCTAGATTAAGCACTAAATTACATGATGTACATTCTCCATCTATAGAAAAATGATACCTATAGACTAATACAGGAAAATAAATAATAGTTCTCGATAAAGTAAACATAGGGAGTCACAGAAGCACAGTAGAGAGTAGAGAAGACTTTCTTGGAGTCAGAAAGACCAGGGTTCAGGTTTAACCTCTGCTCAGTGCTAGCTGTGTGACCCTGAGCAAGTCCCTCAACCTCTAGGTGAAGGTAATGTTCTAAAACTCTCTAGTTAAGTCAGTTGCTGATCTGTATTTGGTGAGTTTCCTCAAGGGGAGTTCACCACTGTATACCACTGAAATCATAGGAACTCATGAGAGAAATGAGAACTGATGGATGTGCAGGGTGCCCTTCTATAGACTTTGGAGTTGTCTGCATAGAGATGACAGTTGCATGTAGTCAGTCAATGAGAGCACCAAAAAAGAGATTCCCAAAGATGTATGACGTGTTGTATGGAATCACATTCCAAGGAGATACTGTTGCCCTCCCCCACATAAATAGAAATAGGAATGGAAATAGTCTCACATAAATAGAAAGTGAGTTTCTCCAGACTTATAGTCCATGGATTAAGCTCCAAATGTGGTAACTCTCCTCAATCAGTCATGAATTTTAAAGCTATTTTCCAAACTTTGT
Organism: Petaurus breviceps papuanus; assembly: GCF_028583685.1. Lineage (NCBI taxonomy): Eukaryota > Metazoa > Chordata > Mammalia > Diprotodontia > Petauridae > Petaurus > Petaurus breviceps. Next base: position 2,561,919 of record NW_027187281.1, on the reverse strand, counting down.
CATTTTTTAAAGGACGGATTTCTTTTTCAAAATGCCAAGTCTGAGTTGTATAATTTCCAATGGTAAAAAGAGAAAGCAAGCTGAATTTCTAATTCAGTAAAACTCTCATCAACTCAAATTGCACTGATTGAGAATTCATGACCATGTGGATAAAAGCTTCCTATTATTAAAAAAATAAAAGAAAAAGACTGCCAAGCAAATTAACAGACTAAACTCTCTCAGAGACAGTTTCCCCTTCTTTGAAGAATAATCTCAAATTCTTCAGCATAGAATGGAACTATTAAAAATAAGACTCACAAGAACTTTTGTATTTGGTAACCTTTTATAAAAGCCTCATTCTTGTCTGCATTTTAAAGTATTAAGTTCATGCTAGTTTTTTCCTCCCTCCTATGTATGCTCTCTGCCACTCTCTTCCAACCATTCATCTGAACTGGTGGGTTTCAAGGTACTATAGGATCATGAAAATCTGAATTTTAATTCCCCATAGGTTTTATTTTATTTTGGAAATTCATTATTAGGGTAATTTGCACTACTATTAAAAGTGAAAAAAATCATCACACGTTTGATAAAGTAGTCTATGCTGATACACTGAGAGCAGCCCATCCTGGTAGCATAGACAGAATAAAGGATGAATCGCCTAGGAAACGTTCCCTTCTAAGCCTGTTTGCCAATGACATATGAATGAGGTAAATATTCTTCTGCTGATGGTATAATTTCTTCTTTGAAAACGTGGAGAGAGAGTGGGGAGACAGACTTGGGATGATGGTGGTGAAAAAGATGGTTCAATATTTATAAACATCTCTTCATTTAAATCTAGAAATGATAAGATCTTCCCTCTTGCCTTAAAAAGGCAATAGTGCAATTCTTATACAAACAACAGAGCCTGCTTTGGGTAAGGCATAGCAATATGCAAAACCTCCTGAACTTCAGAAGATCATAGCTTTTGTTCCAAGGACAAAGAAACCTTCTTCATTTGAGATTTTTTTTAAAAGTTCAAAATAAAAGTTGAGGCATTTTATAACCTGTCACATAGTTTTCTAAAATGAGGAAAAGAAGGAAGAGGCCATAATAGGAAGGTTGCTATAACTATAACACTGTTCTCAGCATCGAGGATATGGACTCCTTTTTAGCTCTGAACAACCCAATATATTATTATTTAGCTCATGAACTATGTTATTAGCCATTCTGATGCTTTAAGAAATACAAACTAACCTTATACTGAATGCCATAGTAGAAAGTGTTATAAAAGGGCTCATACAAGTAGATAAAAATCATTGATTCATATGACATTGTGATGTATCCAGAGCACCATATTAGACACTAGGAATGTTACATCAGATTTACTAGGTAATGATTTCTTTTGGTGACTTGCAGATATCTAAGAGAGGGCTAAAAAGCTTTCATTTAAGATATACTCGATATAAATAATCTAGGATTTTATACCAAATCTAAAGACCGTAACACAAAATTCTTTATACTGTCAAATAATTTGGTTATGCTCTGCTTTCACCATTTCTACAGCCTAATTTCATTTCCTAAATCACTAAAAACATTCTGGATCATAAAAACAAAACTATCTTTCCTTTATTTAGAAAACAAGAAAAACTGCACAATATTTTCAGGCCCTAATGCTCACAGCAATGGTCAACTCCCCTAAATAGCCAGTAGCTTGACCTCAGCAAAGCTCTGACCTCAATTTTGAATCCTTTTTCTTTTACATCTAAAACCCAAACAATTGATTATTGAGATTATTAGCATAAAAGTACCTTGGAAATGGTTTGGAAAAACCACATGCATATGATGATTCCATTACATGCCGTATATGGATAAGAACACTGGAAGTGTACCCTTAGTCCACTAACAGCTGACTGGTAACTGGGTCAAGAACCTGGTTGGGTGGCTCTATTTTTTAAATACCATAAAATAAAAAGTGAAAAACTGTAATTCTAATTCCTTCCAAAGCACTAGGCATCATAATAAAAGTAAAAAATATTTTTGGTCAGAGTGACCTCAACTCTTTTTTGTGGGGATAAAAGAGTCTCTTTTCATCTCCCATATATGGACATAATAAATCAAGATAGTCATGTGAAAACTAGTCATCTGGCTCTTTGAAAGGGGAAAAAAAATAAGCTGGACCACACAGGTTAAGGATGAGAACTCTTAATACACAGAACCCAAGCAAATTGAGGGGGAAAAGAACTCAAGATCTCTGAGCAAACTCTTAGATTTTCCTTTCTACTGACAGCAAAACTTGTGGAGATACCATGAAACAGCAAAAATATCACTGGCTCTGGACTCAGAGGACCTGAATTCAAATCCCATCCAATTCTTACTGCCTGTGGGACTGTGGACAAGTCACATCACCTCCTTAGAAATGAAGGAGGCTAGATTACTTGGCCTCTGAGGCCTTGTCCAACTCCAGATCTATGACCCCATATTCTTTAAGGAATAAATTCTTAAGCAGAGATTGTTCTGCTGCCTAACAAATCACTAGTACAAGGAAGCTATAGAAATGAATGGATAGTTCTATATCCTCATATCTAATATCCAACTTCATCCAACTGACTTTCATAGGTTTTAAATATATACTTAAGCCCTAAATTCTTTGATTTTAAAAAGCAAATAATAATAAGAGTGCTTAGGGGAGGCTAGGTGGCACAGTGAATAGAGCACCAGCCCTGGAGTCAGGAGGATCTGGGTTCAAATCCGGCCTCAGACACTTAACACAAAACTAGCCGTGTGACCTTGGGCAAGTCACTTAACCCCAACTGCCCTACCTTACTCCTTCAAAAATTTTTTTTAAAAAAAGAGTGCTTATAGATTTATAATAACGAATGAAGACCTTCTCTAGTGGGTGTGTTTTGCTCACAATTTTTACTGGATTTCATGGTGGCTGAGAGCCTACAGCTTAAGAACTCACTTCAAATCTATCACATTGATTTTATATTCACACACATTTACTTCAGAATTATCTCACCAACTGTTTTGAAGAGGAGCAGCAGCAATGATTATATGGAAATGAAAATATAAATACACTAGTTATCCAGGCTTTTTCTTCCTACCTTGGTAGCCTTTTGCTGCTCTACCCTTCCCCCTCAAAAAGAAAAGAAAGGGGGGGAGGAAGAGAAAGGCATTGTATCACAGCTGAGGTTATGTGAAGAGTTTTAAACTTTTTATTGAGTCAGCAAAGGCTTCCTATCCTATAATGAACATACATGATAAATAGGTTACTTTTTAATATAATATCTTGAATTCTTAATGAAGAATACTGAATAAAAGAAATACTATTTAAGGCATTAGTCAATGCTTCATTTTTTTTTTTAATGGAAAACTACTTGATTTGGTAGTGGCTCCACCCATTTTAGAACTTGAAAGTCAGCCATACTAAAACAACAAAATGCTTATAAAACAATACAAAAAAAACCAAACCTAAATATGATAGTGTTTTGAAAATATAGGAGACAACACTGATGAAGATATAAAATGTGAAATTTTTCTTCTGCTACGTGTTTCTGGCCACAGTGTGTGGTATCTTTAGAGCTACCACCCCATGCAGATTTTTCATGGAACTCAGCATTTTACTCAAGTCAGAACTCAATTGCTTCTAAATATAATGAAGAATGAACTGATTTTGGTATTCAATATATATTCCTTAAAGCTTAATAAGCCATATGACCTTGGACAAGTCACTTCTCTCTGGACATCAGCTGTCTCTTTTGTAAAATGAGAGAACTGACCCACATGACCTGTTAGGTCCCTTCTAACTCTACCATGCTATGACTTCAAATATAAGTTGTGCAAACAGTTGCACAAGAGTGATTTTTAAAAATACCTTTAGTTTTACAAATGAAAGAAAACTATTTCACCCTCCAGACAACTATTCATGGTTTTCTCTCATTATAAACAACCAATGTAATACAGAAGCTTGTCTGCTACAAAGCCTAAAAATGGACTCATAGCAAATTCTTTAAAAAGTAGTTAATCAGTCATAATTAGAGAGTAACAAAGTATTTTTAGAGGGAAAACAGATTCATAAATAGGGCTTGTGCTCTGGGCAGGAGTGGTCTAACACTATATGCATGTTACACCACAAGCAGACCTTAGAGCTCAAATACATGGCCCTTTCACTTGCTCAGGCTGGACATCTTGTGCCTCTATCTACTCTCTAGCTACAGTCACCTTTGTAGGTCACTATTTATTATTCTCTTTTTGGTTAAAAGTGAAATCAGATGGAAAACATTCTAAATAAATTAATTCCAAAGAGCAAATCAAAATTATTCATGTCATGATGAAGCAAGGCTGAGTTTATCAGCTAGTCAGCAGTTGATGAATTTAGTTTTTCTGACCCCCTAGGGCTAAAACAAGGCTGCCCCATCATGCTTCTCAGTCCCATACATAGCAGAAGAAGGGGAAAACACACCAGTGCCACATTAGCATCTCAGGGTTCCCTGTGAGGTTACCTCTGCATCGTATCTGACTGCGGCAGAGAGCAATGAAAAGGCATTCTCCACAGTAATCCCTCGCTTGATGATATGCTGACAAAGTTTTTTCAATCTATTTTCACAGTAAGATGTAGCCAAATCCAAAAGACCTAAAATAAAAGGTGGGGAGGAAGAATGGAAAGGATTAATCAAGTCCCCCACAATCCATGCTTCCATTTTATTTTTTAACTGAAAAGAGATGAGTCAGCAGGATTTTTCAAATGGCAGTTTTTTTCCTTATTTTATTAAAAATATAATAACATTTCTCCTCCAATTCCTTCGCACTTCTATGCCCCAAACTGTGTAGTTTCTCCAAACTAGGAAACACTTTCCTCCTCCCTTTGTCTACAAGGTTTCAGATATTCCTTCCCTAATCCCTCCACCCCTACCATAAAGGTCCTAAATCTGAATGAGCTATTTTGGACTATGGAATTAATGAGTCTACATCTATATTTAAAAATGACTATTAGTTCAGTGTTTAACAGTATTGATACCATCAACAATCCTAAAATACTAATTTAAAAAAAGTTTACTTCAAAATATATGATTATTTGAGAATCGACAAAATTCAACCTAAGTTTTGCCTATCTTGAAGCTATACATTACACACAAGGAAGTATGTGTTTATATAGCTTAGATAGGCCACACACAGACGGCGTACCTATAGCATCTTCAGGTGGCAAGTCAACTGTGTCCGTGTAGAGATAGTGGAGAAAGGCGCGATACACTGGGTAAGAGAACTGGTCTATCTCTATCACCTCTTTCATGTCCTCGTTCCAGTAAGACTGGAACATGGTTCGAAAATGTTCGCACCTAAAAAAACAAACAACAAAACCCCCCAACAAAGTTAAATGACCAAAGGGAGGGTGGGGGAAAGAATCAAACAAAACATGAAAAGTATCCTTAAAGCCCTTCCTTTTCAGTTATGAAATCTTTACTTAGTTTCATACCCCCCCCACCCCCAGTCATTCATCTTGGCAGCCTTGCTACTGGCTCTTTATGAAAGGACATTATCAAATGACTTCCGTATGGATCAGTTCACCATCCCCAAGTATCCTGTCCCTTTAAAGCCCTTTTCATGTGGTACAGTTAATGACAAAATGGACAGAAAAAGTATTTTTTTCTGTAGAGGGAAAGATCTGTATTAACTAACAGATGAAAGATATGGCTGCTGTACAAATAAACTATCAATATACTTGTATGAGGAAAAACAGCTTTCAAACGCAAATCTAGCTACACAATTTAGCTTGTGATGTAAAATGATAATTCATTTCTATGGCAACAATACATTCTGAAGAGGCAGAGAAAAGAGAAATATAAATTTCAAGGATGATAAAGGACATATTGGACCATACTGAAGATTTGAGAGTTGCAAGACATAAGAGTACCTCAACTCATTTATATATAATTGCTCTATGACTAGTGAGAGTAAAATTATATACACAGGAGACGGTGGTATGATTTTAAAGGACTCTAGACCTGAGGTGAAATATATGGAGTGACCCTCCCCAAAAAGGGTCACGAAGACACAACCAAAAACAACTGATCAATAACTGACTAAGGGCTGGGAATTTTAAAGTAAAAGGTGAGTCACTCAGCTAGGAGGTTCTTATTTAAAATACAGAACTCGAGAGTACCTGACTTAGATACAAGAAAAGAACTGTAGACATAACTGGGACTGAAATACTCCTGTGTCCTCCAAAGCAGTCAGCAGCAGATACCAGACAACAAGCTTTAGCTAAATGATCGTTCACTGGTCAATCAATCAACATTCAGTAAGTGCGTCCCATGTGCCTAGGCACTGTGAGAAGCATGGTGGAGAGAGAACTGACTTCCTTGGTCAAGAATTTCAGTGACACCTGTGGTTTTGGGCTGACAACCTAGAGAATGAAGAGAAGTGAAGCTTCTCCTATATTATACAACTCTCTGCTGCCACCTGTGGCTTGAAGAGGAAAAGCTTTGCAGCTGCTTTGCTATATATCCTGTTGACGTGGCTAGGTTTGTTTGCATGGTTGCACTGCTATGAGCTCTGCTCCGACTGAACAAAATCCAGGAGCGACTAACTGGCTGGTCTGCTCTGTAGAGCACAGAGGACAGTCTGAGAAACTTAGAGAGAAGTGCAATTCATATTAAGAAGTTAATGTCTTCTAAAAACACTTTTAAGGGTTACTATAAATGGAAAAAAGTTTGTAAATTCTGTGTTCCAGTGGAGAAGAGCATTTGCCCAGGTGAAGAGTAGTGAGACCAAGCAATGAGAAGCAAGTTCATGAGGTGCAAATGTTCCCTAATTACTTCAATGGCAGATCTGTGAGTTACCCTAAGCACATACACGAGTGTTCCTCCCTCAATGTATATGCCCAATTCTCATCAAAGATATTGAGTGCATTGGTGGGAGAATAGGATGCAGGTTTATATGTGCATTGTGATCCATCTTATACATGCACTAACTTTGTACCTAAGACATTCTTTCTTTTTTTTTTTTTTTTTAAGGTCTAAGAGTCTGGTTGTATAAATATCACGTTATTATGTGGGTGCATGACATTTTGAGTTGTATGGATAGAAAGTGCATCAGGAGTAGGCTCAAGAGAGTGGTAATTAGGTGAAGTACATTTCTCCTCCACAGGGTTACCCCCAGGTCCCTGAGACAACCTGAGAGCAGTGCCGTGGTGTGGCCTATCTCTGGGAACTTAGTCCTGAAAATGTGAGCCACATGAGTAAACAAGCCAACCCAATGAATGAATAGGCATCAATTCACCACTCAAGGGGTCATGATCATACTGCTACATTTGGCAAATCACTACTCACCTACCACACACATGCCAACATGCCACCTATCAACATCACAGTCCTGTTACATCTTGAGAACTAAGCAGTTTGCTTATTATCTCACCTGTCCCCTGGCATATTATTATTACACAGGTTATACTTGTAACCCCCTAGATCAAAGCTTTCTTCCTGGCTCTACACTCCCCTATTAGAATGTAAGCTTCATGAAAGCAGGTATTATCTCATTTTAAAAATATTTGTATCCCCAATACTTATAGCATAATGCCTGGCACACAGCACTTAAAATGCCTTTTCATTGATCTGCTTGTAAACAAAGATTATTTTCCTTGTAAGCATTTTAGATACAGATATTACACCTATTCCATTATGTACATACTGACAGGCAGGCACACATAATTTATTTTTTGGCAAACATGCCTTCTGCTAAACTTTACTGGGATTGTGGCCTAGGAGAATGTAACACCAATGTCCTCATTTAACCAATCCCCAATGTCTTCTTTTAAAAGGGAGGCAGCATGGCATAATATATAGACTACTCAACTTAGACTCAGGAAACCTGGGTTGGAATCCTGCCTTTAGACCCTTTCCTAGCTGGGGGTTTGTGAGCACGTGACCACTTTTAAGAGTCTCATTTTAATCATCTGTAGTAGATTTTTTTTTGATCTATGATTTCCTTGGTACAGAATCCTCCCAATGAGAAAACTCTCAACCAATGAAAATTAGTACCTGCTATGTACTTTTGTCTAAAGAGGTACCTAGAACACAGAGGGTCACACAGTCACTAGGTGTGAGAGGTGGGACTGGAACCCAGTTCTTCCTGACCACAAAGTCTACTTTCTATCCACTGTGCCACACAGGGAGAATATTTGCAGCATTATTTACCTCACAGGCTGTAAAGAAGAAAGACCTTTGGAGATGCTCAGGTGCTACAGAAATGTAAACTAATACTATATAACTATTGAAATGAAAATGGGAAGTTCAAAGCATTTGAACTACACGTTGTTGAATTGGTGAATCAAGTAATTATTCATATTGTAGCGACATTTGAAGTTATACAATAACTGTGATCTTACAAGGCTTTTTATGGGTTGGATTTTAGATAGTTAAACATTTTTCTGACATAAATTTTTCCCAGAGTCTAGATTCATTTTTGGTCAGTCTTGAATTAAAAGTCACTACCAATTGAACACTGAATTTCTTCGCCTTACCAGCCTCTCTCTTGCTTTTTTGTGAAATATTTTAACTACTCAAAGATGCGTATTTAAAGAAAAGCAAAAGATGACTCTTTTTGTAAAAAAAAAAATCACTTTTGAAATAAAATCATTTTAAAAATTATTTCAATATTTTATTTTTCATTACCTTAATTTCTGAATGTATCCCCTCCCTTCCTTACTCAGTGAACCAGCACTTGTGATAAATAAAAAAAGAAAGTTCAAAGACAGTTCAGCAACACTAACCAACACATGAAGTGAGTTTGACAATATATGCAATGTTTAAGATCCATAATCACCCACTGCTTCAAAAAAAAAAAAAAAGGAGCATATTCAGCATCTCAGCAATTCTGATGGTATATTTACCAGATATTTCATTAGATGCTTTCTTGAATGCTTCAGTAACGTATAGAGACATTGAGTCTAAGGGGGATGTCTCAATTCTAGAGGGTCCTAGCGCTAAGCAGAAAGGCTTCAGATACATTCTAGCAACAAACTACATCTCTTATTTAAGCAAAGTTCAGAGAGGCTCATCAACAAAAGGTTGGTCACATTCAAATTTGGCCTCAGACACTTGACACACTTATTGGCTGGGTGACCTTGGGCAAGTCACTTAACCCCAACTGCCTTGCCTTCTCCCCTCCAAAAAAAACCCAAAACACCCAGTATTTTTAGGGGTAGTTAGGTGGTGTAGTGAATAGAGCACCGGCCCTGGAGTCAGGAGGACCTGAGTTCAAATCTGGTCTCAGATGCTCAACAATCACTAACCGTGTGACCTTGGGCAAGTTACTTAACCCCAACTGCCCTGCCTTCCCTCCTCTGAAAGAAAGACAAAAACACAAGATTGGTCACTTAGTGAAGAACTGTTTCAGTCACAAAACAGAAGAGTTGGTATCTTTGTCAGTGGGAAGAGTGCTCAATCATTCACACTCACTACACTACTTTAGTATTTTAATGTTTCCATGAGGGCTTAAACTGAAACAATTCTATTCCTTTTTTTTTTTGGAGGGAGAAGGCAGGGCAATTGGGGTTCAGTGACTTGCCCAAGGTCACATGGCTAGTAAGTGTTAAGTGTCTGAGATCAGATTTGAACTCAGGTCCTCCTGACTCCAGGGCTGGTGCTCTATTCACTGTGCCAGCTATCCGCCCCCACTATTCTATTCTTTAAAAAAAATTAAAATAAAAAGGATGGCTAGAGTTAAACACAAAAATATTTCATCTGAAAAGTCCAACTGCAACAGCTTTCTAAGAAAGGAATTACTGAGGTTCTCTATTTTTCTCAGTTTATTTCCTCCAACTAGCACCTTGTGCTCTTCACTCCCTCTTTTAAGGCTACTAATTCACTGGAACAATGGCTTTCTTTTCTTGTTCCCTTAAATCTAAAGGACAGCCCTGCAAACAGATTTCTTCCCCAAACACAAGAACAATTCTTATGATTCTGTGACGCCATAGAGAAAATCACCCTAGACATAAAATGTACACACAATATCACCCTACCTCTAAGTTAGTAAAAAGTAAAATTTTATTTGTATTTAGTATACATGGGCAAAATTCATACCACCTCTCTTAGGGAAGAATGTTGTATACATTGTCAAATGTGGTTACTATAGAGGATGCTTTTGCTTAACTGTTTTGCTTTGTTAAAAGGAAGGATTCGATGGAAAAGGGGTGGAAAAGAGGGAAGGTTTCCAGAAACCATTATAATGTCAAAACAAAAGGTATCAACAATTAAAAAAAATTTTTAAGGGCAAAACTGCACTATGGTTGGATACCAATACTCTCAAAAGAAGACCTAAACCCTGAAATAGAAAAAAAAAATACAATAAACAATTCTGCAATACAGTTATTCACTTGCTAAAGCTCAATGACCATACCGGATTTTTAAAACAGCTTTATGGACATAAATGTATTTTCCATCCACTCGGAACTTCAGATCTGCAGTGTCTGGGCTATCAAACTCTTTCTTCAAGGACTCTGCAACTGTTAGAAAGTCTTCATGCTCTGTAGAGGATAAGCCAACCACATAATGTATAATTATGTATAATGTATAATCTCAAAACTACTTTATTTACTAATCATTGTTCAGGAACAGATCAGCACAATGGAGAGCTCCACTTGGTTCTCTAGGATAGCAAAGACTGCTTCCAAATTCTTTCATATATTTTAGATAAGTATGTATTATATTATTTTATTATATTAGGTACTTATTAATACAAACATCTATAAGTATCTATATTATTATATTATATTAGGTACTTATTAATACAAACATCTGTAAAGTCCAAATTCTGGTCCTATATTTGAAAGCACTGGATAATTATTTCAGAACAAAACAAGGCTGTGGAATAGTCCCTTGCAAACAGAGTTCAGGCCAGAAATGGTATAAACAAGCCCTTGGCTCAAATGTCAACAAGAATTCTTCTTCCTTCCTCACTGATCTGGTCCCAGTCAGCTAGATGTGGTTAAGACTTTCAATTCAAGACTAAATGTCCACCCTGCCAAAACACAAATGTGAATTCTTATAAGTGGTACAAAGGTACTCAGACTTAAAACCTCAGAGTCACCTTTGACAGAGCATTCTTTCTGTCTCATTTCCCAAATCTAGTTAATTTTCAAGTCTCAGTGATCCTATCTCCTCAGTTTCTTTCACATCCCCACTGTCAATCTAATTCATGTTCTCATATCTTCCTGACCAAAATGTAAAGTGTAATATAAAAAGAACTTTAAAAATTATAAACTCAAGGGAATATTCCACATGGTATGAACAGTGCTTGTTACACAAATTTGTTTTGTAAGGCACCTAAAGATGCCAAAAACAACAAAAAGAACTGAACGCATTTTTTATTAAAACACACACACACACACACACACACACACGAGGATACAGAAGCCCTATAAGAGAAACCTCTTCAAAGCAATTAGCACTATTCCCCCATAATGTATTCTTGAGTTTATCTCACCTACAGAGAGAAGGCGCCATGTCACAGCAGGAGTGGCAAAGCAGGCAAACACATCATCTGTGCAGGAGAAGTGGGTGAGATGAGGAAGAATCACTGACTGACCTCGACACTGGCCCCACATATACACATGGCCACCCTGGGTCTTGGCAGCAGAGGTGTGGGCAGAATGACAGGCTGCGATCTCTACCACCCTAAAGAGGTACCAAGAGAAAAACACATAACTCATTTTCCTTGGAAGCCCAAAACACCATGCAAGGTACTCAAGTTCATGCCTGGAATACGTAGGTCAAAAAATAGGCTACGTGCAGATACAATTTCAAGCATCAAATGAATCAGTGCACAGGCTTAGCAAAGAAATATTTCTCTCCTCTTCCCCCCAACCCTGTTTTGGGATAGTTTAAGTGAAAAATAAATAATTGTGTTCAATGTTATTTTTTGAAAAATTGGCTAGAAGGAAGGTGCAGAGAAACCCCCCAAATGAGATAAGAACACAGCAACCATGACTTAGCAGACATTATTCTGAGCCTTATATATTATATATCAGTAGAGCAGTGTATTCAACATAAAGCAAGTTCTCCCATCAGAGAGGGCAAACAGTTCATTTGGCTGGTAAGTATTGGTCAGGGTGATTGTCTGCTTAGTGAACTTTCAGTTCTTAAAAAAAGAAACATGCCCACATGCTCTAAAAATCCACCATCAATATCCAGCAAAGATAAAAGCCAAAATCATTAATTTTAAAATGTTCATTCTAAGCCAAGTCATAAAGCCAAAACCTCAAGATATCTCAAATACACAATGATGTAGCAAAGAAGATAATAATCCCCATTAAACAAGAACTACATATTTATTTAGAGAGGTAAATGAAATCCAGTGCTGAAAGCACATATTAAGATATTATACCGTTTGACTGAAAGAAAAGTCTGTATTTCATTTTGGATTGCCAGATGGAAATAGTCCCTACTTTCCTTCTCTTTTGAATGGGGTAAACACATTAAAAAAGAGGGGCAGGGGTGGGAGGGAGAGATGTATATATTAACTTTAACAGAACAGTAAAAAAAAATCCTGCTTGAGTCTATTTTTCAGGGTTTTGTTGCTGATCATTGCAATAGTTGAAGCCAGTGCTTTCTTTGTTCTTATATCAATTCATGTATTTTTTCCATGTTTATCTGTATTCTTCATAATTGTCATTGCTTATGATATATTAATATTTTATTATATTCTTATATTGCAATTTGTTTAGCCATTCCCAATTGTCAAAGGCATGCATTATTTCCAATTTTTTTGCTACTACAAACAATATTTACATTAGCATTTTTGAACAGATGAATAATTCTTCCCTCTCTGTTAACTGCATCCTTAGCACACAGTTTGAGTAGCAGAAATCACTAGGATCACAGGGCATGAAGAGTTTTAGAGCTTTTATCATATAATGCCATATTTCTTTCCAAAGAGGAGTGTGCCAACTCAGTTCCAAAAGTAGTGTTAATAACATGCCTAATTCTCCACTGGACAGGCTGGCCCTGATTTCTACCATTTTTAACCCTCTTCTCCAATTTAATAGGTATAAGATAGTATAGCAAAGCTACTTTAAATTTCTCTGATTACATTTAAATATAAAAATGTATATATTACATTTCTCTGACTAAAGAGTTTGTAATTTTGTAACAATTTTCCAAGTAGCTGAAGACTCTTAGTGTCCTTATCTATTGCAGAATGGATTTGAGTCTTTTTCAAATTCCTTCAAATGTTGTATTTTTCAATCAGAATCATTGCTGGCAAACATTTGAACCTAAATCTATTTTCTTTTAACTCCAGATACTTGTTATAAGAACATATGTTTCTAATTTATGTTTCTAAAACCTAAGAACTTTATAAAATCCAGTGACATATGCTGATAACTTTCAAAAAAGTTTTAGAGGCACTCATATCCAAGATCGCCTTGGCTGACACAGATCCTCTTTTGCTCAAAGTCAAGGAGGATCCCAACAAATACATTAGTCACAAGGCCCAAATATGATGCAAACAGATCAAAAAAGAAAATACACATACCTCTAGCACACAAGTTCACAATGCACACACAGTCCAAAAACATATTAGTTACTGCAACATTACCTTTCTTTTTCCACCATGATCTGTGCTGGGCTTAGCAGGTTACTTTTATTGCCAGTTCCTAGCTGCCCATAAGTGTTAGCTCCCCAGGCATACAGCAAGCCCTCATCTGTTAGTGCTAGCGTGTGTGCATAGCCGCAGACAATCTGCAAGTAAATTTAAAGGGTTACCATATACAGGAAAACAGAAAGGTGGGACTGGGGGGCGGGGCGAAGGGGAGGAAACTATCTACTTAAAAATTTCAGCCAGTTTACTGCAAAACATCCATCCGCCATAGGAATTGAACCACCATTCTCTGGTGCTTAAAGCTAATGAACAACAATAGCCAGTAAGCACTAGGGAGAAAAAAAAAAAGCTTTAGTACTACTGAACTTTTAAATGGGTTGTCTATCAGCCTCGACCACTACACTGGCATCATTGTGCTCCTTCTGACTGTTTGAACCTTGGGAAAATAATGTACTAAATTTGGAAGGCAAAGAATCAGAGAGCTTTTGAAAAAAATGTGACTGAATGACGATTCTAAAAATATTTCTATTTAAAATGTATTCTATTTCAGTTACCTAGCTGAGATTTTAAAAATACTTACCTGAAGAACACACACACTGTGTAAAGCTGCCACTCTACAGGGGGTCAGCTGATTGCCATTATTTCCCAGGCCTAACTGACCATTGCCGTTGTAACCCCAGCCATACACCTTATGGAGAAGAGAAAGACAACAGGTTTAAGTTGCTGGTTAAATAAAATAAATCAAAAGTAATATGTCTAAATCCAAATCAGAGTTGGTTTACCCACCAAACATTCAAGACACTATTTCACTGCCGCCTACATTATAGAGTTGTCTAGTTGATCCGTTTCTAGACAAAAGAACTCAGACCTTCCTGGAGGCAACTGATGGCACAGTGGAGAAAGGGTTGGGCCTGGAGTCAGGAAGACCTGAATTCAAATCTGGCTACAGTCACTTACTAGCTGACTGTAGTCAAATCACTTAACCTCTGTCTGCCTCTGTTTCCTCAACTGTAAAATAGGAATAATAGTGGCACCTCCCAGGGTGGTTGTGAGGATCAAATGAGGTTAAGTATAGCATCTGGCATATAGTAGGTACTAATAAATGCTTATTCCAATCTCTGCATTTCCTTCCCTAAGACCAGCTTCTCCAGATCCTACTCTAGCTTTTCTGTTGAAGATGGTCTCTGAAGCCCTTCCTATCACAAACAAGCCAATTATACCATGTTTCCCCGATAATAAGACCTATCCCGAAAATAAGCCCTCCCCCGAAAATAAGCCCTATTGAGGTTGCTACTGTAGTGAAGGTGATCCCCTGCGCTACACGCTACATTACGGTACCCTCTGTATGCACCGTCCCCCCACCCCCCCGGGTGAAATGCATGCTGCGCTCTGAGCTGCATCCAATCAGAGCTGCAGCAGTGAGTGCATCATCCTGTTCTTCCCCAGTGATTTGCTTGCTGGCGCCATTGAGAGCAGTGCCGCGGAGGAGAGCTGAGGCAGGACAACATAAGTCCTCTGGTGTTTTTCTTTCAAAAAAAAAAATTAATAAGACAGTGTCTTATTATCGGGGAAACACGGTAGTACTCAGAGCCACTGTCTCCACCCATTTTCAAACCTCATTTTACCCACCCTCTCTTATTATTTAAACAAGTATTTTGTTCATGGTCACAGTATAAGAAATATGAAACTTATTCAAAGAGTACATGAAATAAAACTTAATAGTTATAGAACTCAGTATTCTTTATTTTATTTTTTTTTGCTTTTTGCAGGGGGGAAGGCAGGGCAATTGGGGTTAAGTGACTTGCCCAAGGTCACACAGCTAGTAAGTGTGTCAAGTGTCTGAGGCCGGATTTGAACTCAGGTCCTCCTGACTTTAGGGCCAGTGCACCACTTAGATGCCCCATAGAGCTCAGCATTCTTATGGGGTAAAGAAGAAAGAAGCATTGAATTTTCATTTTGGTGTAATCACTTCTGTTTCTTCTAGAGATAAAGTGATTTCCAGGCAGAAGGATTTTTCTTTTAGACCAAACAGCTGAAATTGTAAACCAATTCAAAGAAAGATCTGTAATCTATTCCTTAGTCACTTCTCTCATCCCAAATTGTGAAGTTATCAGGACTGAATTTATTTTTCAAAAAAACACCAAATAAGAGCATTATTTTTTTCCCCTGGATACAGTTTTGTGAGGTCTTTGCTATAAGGGGCTCTTAGAGACAAAACTCCTTCCATCTTATGCACCAATGCAAACTGAAACCACATTGAAGCTTAGTCTTAATGAGTTCCCTGAGAGCACTGAGAGTGACTTGCTTGTGATTACAATTGTAGCCAATATATGTCAGAGGCAGGCTTTGAACTTGGGTGTGCCCAATTATGAGGCCAGCCCTGTATCCACTATACTGGTCTGCCTCTTCCATACTGAAGTCATGAACATTTTTACTTACTGATACCTGAATAAGAAGCGTTTACAGATCAATTAAGTATCACCTAAAAACCATTCCATCAGACTGAATAATGGGCTCCTTCATGATAGGACAAGCTTCTAGAACTAAGAGAGTGATAATCTTCTGTACTCAACTTTGTTTGGTCAATATCTACAGGACTGTGCTTAGTTCTGGACATGATTTTAAGAAAGACCTTGATAAACTAGGAAGCTATGGGAGATGGTAACCCACATGGTAAAGGGTCTTCAGTCCCATATCATAAAAATACTGGTTGAAGGAATGGAGGAGAGAAATGTAAATTGAAGAAGAAAAGAGTCAGATAAAGGTATGGAGAAAAACCTAATATCTGTCTTCAATTATTTGAAAAGCTGTTATAGGAAAATATAAGAGACATACTCTATTTGGTCACAGAGATTATAACCAAGAGCAATGGGTCAAAGTTTCTAAGAGGCAAATTTAGGTTTAATGCCAAGAAAGACTTTTTAACAATTGGAGCTATTCAAAAGTGGGATGAGCTGTCTTGGAAAGAAGGGGGAAGAGGGGACAATGGATATCAATTTCCCCAGCTTGTTACAGTGGGGATTTCTTTGGGGTATGAAATGGACCATATGCCCACTGAAGTCCCTTCCCACCTAAAATTCTGTGATTCTATAATAAGAGGTAATAAACTCAGAGGTAATTATGAAAAACAGAAAGTAACGGATCCGTTAAAATTCTCTCTCAATATTTAGATATAAAATATATATACATGTATGTAATAGAATATATATACATATACACACATACATACGTGTGTGTGTACGTATGTATATATCAAAAGAGAGAGAACTGGCCCCAATAGACTGAGATTTTATAAAAATAAACCAGCAATAATGGGACACAAAAGTATTTTTGCAACTGTCTTCTACTACATATTTACTAAATACAACCAAGTAGGGACAGCTAGGTGGTGCAGTGAATAGAGCACCAGCCCTGGAGTCAGAAGAACCTGAGTTCAAATCTGGCCTCACACACTTAACACTTACTAGCTGTGTGACCTTGGGCAAGTCACTTAACCCCAACTGCCCTACCTTCGCCTCTCCAAAAAACAAACAAAAAAAATACAACTAAGTAGAGCTCTAGAAAGGTACTCTAATGTTGACAGAAAAGTCTTAACCAATATGTTTGAACTCAGTAAGGAATATTGAAAAGCTTTATACTCATTCCACTTAAAAAGCACAGATACAAATTCAACATACCCTTAAGTTTCAGACCTTATCTACCATGTTTCCCCAATAATAAGACACTGTCTTATTAATTTTTTTTTGGAAAGAAAAACACCAGAGGGCTTATTTTCAGGGGAGGGCTTATGTTGTCCTGCCTCAGCTCTCCTCCGCGGCACTGTTCTCAATGGCGCCAGCAAGCAAATCACTGGGGAAGAACAGGATGATGCGCTCACTGCTGCAGCTCTGATTGGATGCAGCTCGGAGTGCAGCGTGCGTTTCACCGGGGGGGAAGGGGGACGGTGCATACAGAGGGTACCGTAATGTAGCGTGTAGCACAGGGGATCACCTTCACTACAGTAGCAATCTCAATAGGGCTTATTTTCGGGGGAGGGCTTATTTTCGAGGAATCTTACACAGTAAGGGGAGGGCTTATTTTCGGGATAGGTCTTATTATCGGGGAAACACGGTATTTGGATTTTACCCCAAAAGAAAAATCATTTAAACTCATGGGAATGAATATCTGTATCAAATCAAATTGATTTTTCTTGAACTAAACTTGAAATTTAGAAATTTCACATTGAATAGAAAACATCCCCCCTAGGTTGAAGCTATTGTCTGGAAGTGCTTCCCTCTGGGTAGTTAAATTATGAAAATAAGTCAGTGCTTTGCCATCCATACAACCAGCTTATTAATTGCATGAAGAGGGGTCCTCTCAACTTATATTCCTGAGGGGAAATTAAAAAATATAAAAGGCAGAAGATCTCACCTCACCATTGTCCAATACAGCCATAGAAGAGGTTTGGCCACATGCTATGCTTACAACTCTCTTTATGTGTAAACAATTTGTGACCTTCCTAGGAGTTGGTTGATTTGCTGTAGATCCAGACCCCACTTGACCACAGTTATTATAACCCCAAGCATAAACCTGTCCCAAAGGGAAAATAAAGAGAAAATGAGGTAAGAGTCTGAGCTCTGAGAAAACATTCTAATTTAGAATATCCAAATGCAAGGAATTTTGTTTTAACTTTACAATGAACAGAAAATAATAACTTAAAAAAAACCCCAGAAGCCTAGAAAGAATGGTAATTTCAAATATGAAGTAGTCTTTAAATTATGCTTGATGAAAGGAGTTCTTAGTGAAACTAAAGCCATAGAGAACTCATCTCACTCTGAAATTTCCCTGAAGGCTAAGGCTCCAAATTAATGGTTAGTTTAGGCTCTATGTCAAACCTACCCTTGGGTGCCCCTACCTCCTAAAATCAGTACAGTTGATCTGGGGGTTAAATTCTTCTATGTGACTTTACCCTAGAAACCTCAGAACTACTCTAGGCCCATCTTAGTGGCTAATACTTCTAATGTTCTAAAATTCTATGATTGTTCTATACTAGGATTAACTCTCAAAGTTGGATCAGACTACTCCCTGGCCTCCATCTTAGGGATTCAAGCCCCGGATGCACACAGTACTCCTATTATATTTCACCCTAATGTTCAGGACTCTGTGATCCAAACCCACATACTCTGGGTTGTGTTAAGGCCAATACATCCTCTGGAGGTGAAAATTGGAGAGGAGAGGCCGGTTATCATTTGCCCAGCGAATTATCTCATAGAATTTGTCTCTAACAGATACCACAATCAAGATTGCTCAAAATTTTTCCTATAACCATACTGCCAATCATTAAAGAAAGCACTGGCCTTACTTTTTTTTTTTTTTTAAGTTTACCCTTTTGAAAGAGGGTTAAAAGAGATCTGGTAAAAAAAAAAAAGATACTATTTGTTATATGGGATGTCTCTTCAGAAGAAGGAGAGATATTTGAGATAACTATGGTGATGTGACAAACAGAAAACGGCAATAAAAACTTTTTTTTAAGAAGTGAGGTCTGATATATATTAGTAACAGTAGACCAGAAAACTGAAGCACAATACCAAATTAGTGAGGAAAAACAAAATTTGTGTACATTTTAATGTATATGTCTTGTCTTCCCCTATAGACAGCAAGCTCTTAAGAGCAGGGGTTGTGCTTGTCTATATTCCTAGTGCCTAGCCCAGAACAAGTGCACATGCCTTGTTGACTGACTTCCCTATCATATCAATGTAGGGATTTTCAGAAACCAAACACACTTAAGATGTCTACCCACATTGTCTTTTCTTAGACGTTTCTCCACCCTCAATGTTTCCATTGTTAACTGATCTACACTTACTTACTAAAAAAACTCATGTCATGACTCCCAGTGATTGAGTTGTTTCTCCTCAAAATTGTGACTGTTTTTCTAGTTTTAGTTCATTTTGTGTCATCCCTTGCTGCCAGACAGCTGGCACCTCTCACTGCTGCTGGCATGACCACAGCAAGTAGTATCATCTGCTGCCTCCTATGACCTCCAAATAACAATGTTTGCTGGGGAAGAACCAGGTGTCCAGTATTTAGCAACCTTAACCTGAAGGTAACTAGACTCATCTTCTATGACATGGCCATGCTTGAGGACAACTATCTTCCTTCTTTATAGAGGCTTACTTTTGGGTGCTAGCTGTTGCTCAGATGGCTGAGGTTGCTGAAGTCTGACCACTATCCAGTGTTGTGACAGTATCTCATTAGATCATTGCTGCAATAACTTCTTGCATTGCAATTCGAGTTTTACATATTATTGCTGAATAAAATAAAGTCCAATGTTATCCAAGTAGAATGTAGGTAAGACTTTAAAAAAAAAAACAAGCAGTCTTTATGTTTGATTATTGGGGGAAAAATACTATACTTTTTTTTTCATGTTTTCTCTGTCTCTCTCTGTCTCACACACACACACACACACACACACACACACACACACACGTGCATGCATGCATCCTCCCTACAACATTGACAAGGAAGAACATAACTGGACTTGGAAAAATGGTATGGGCAGTATTGGCAAAAGAAGCAAAAGGAAAGGATCGCTATCCCTAGCACAACACGAAGTGAAAAGGCCACTCCCTGTACACTCTGCCAGAAGAAATAAGCACAATGAAATGACTAGTTCTGGGTCTCATAGATTTTAGTAAATACACTCTTTTTTTGTGTTCAGTCCATGCTTCTTTGACTTAAGGCAGAAACTGGCCCAGGACAAATAGTATGCCATGCATCACAGTTAAGAGCCTATACAACCATCCCATTAACTTTATAGACATGAATAAAATAAACCCAAGCAGTTCAATTTTTGAAACGGAGGTCCAATCTTTGTGTGCCTCAGTTTCCTCAACTGTAAAATGAGAAGCTAGACTAAATGGCTTCTTGTATCCCTTCCAGCTTTAGATTTACAACCCTATAATCTACCCAGCACGTTGGGGAGATCTCCTGATGTGGGAGGACATAAGGGAGGGCAGGAATAAGAGCTGTGCAAGCAGGGCACACATGGATGCATTCCAATCTGCATCACTGGAGAGGACACCATTAATGACATCCAAGGTCCAATCAAGTACTGAAATACGTAAAAGTCTCATCTTTGATAGAGAAATAAAGCTGAGTCTCTCCTGGCATGACTGCCTCATATGCATTTACTTTCCTGTCCTCCACATAAAGCACTACACACTTCTCTGAAGCTTACTCCCAATAGAGACTACATATATCAATGGTAGTGTGGGTGTCTTGGTTGCCTAAACCAAGAGACTCACAAAACAACTGAGACTGGGAAGTTGCTTCAAAAAACTGAGCTCTGTGGCTCTATTATTTGCGGTTTTGTGACCTCAGACAAGTCACTAGCCCTACTGAACTTTAGCACTCTATCTGAAATAAGACAATACAGCAGTGCTTTCCTCTCTCAGATTACTCCCCATCCACTTTGCTTATCTTGCATGTTCAAGTCCCTTCTGCTACAATGTGGCTTGTGTGTCCCTACAAACCACTGCCCTCTGCAAAGCGTGCAACAAAACCCAGAAGGCTCCTAGGAAAAATGGGGCTAGAAGCACAACACTCTAATGTCACCAGCGACACACACAAAAATGCAGGAACCTAGTAACAGGTGCATAGTTTGATACGCCTCAAATGATTAAGAAATGCATAAATAATATTATACATAATGGTAGGGTCCACAGACTTGCGTTGTTGCTCTTCTTGCACCCCAGTTCCCACAGGGGCCAAAGCTATGGGGGCTGGGGCTGAGGCCATCATGAAGGTGTGTGTGGACTCAGACTAGCCTTCCTCCACCCACAGCTCCTACTGCACTAAAAGACATATGATACATGACACTCTAACTTCAAAAAGAGCTGAAGTTTGCATCAAGGGGGTTGTAGCTTATCAGTCATTATGAAGCAGTGCCGTTTTCTACACTCTCACAGATGCACACAGCAAATGCAAAACTCACACTATGTTCAAATTGTTCCCTAATATATCAATAGCCTTGGAACAAATTCGTATTTTAAAAACGAGCAACATAGCAGAACTACCTACCTATTTATGTATACACTGTCTCTACCATTAGAATGTAAGCTTCTTGAGGGCAGGAACTGTTTTTTCTTTTTGTCTCCCCAGAGCTTGGCAGAGTGGCTGGCATACAGCAAGTGCTTAATAACTGCTTACTGACTGATTGGCACAAGGCCCTAATTAGGATTTTTAAAAAGTACTTTGTAAGAATCAAACTCTCTATGTGAAAATGAGCTATTATACTACTATATATTGTAAAAATTTAATTTATTATTCTTCTGCATTATTATGATTCTTATGTTTTCTTAGGCTAGACACAACAGTTGCCACAAACATCAAAGCCTCCACAAAAGCAAATACGCAGTTTTATTTATTAGTAAAATGAGAATTTGTAAAAAGGACTGAAAAACAGCTGACAAATTATTTCATGCCATACCGTAATAGCAATACAATATCTTCTCAGCCAAAAGCAAAGCATTGAATAAGTCTAATTATAGCACTACCCATACAGTGTTACTGATATCATAACGTATCTTGTAGTAAAGGAAAAAAAAAACATGATTACAGTAAGTGTTTATGTGAGAAGGAACTGAATGTTTATGCTTGCCAGTGTAGGTTGTCTTTCTTACTGTTTAAATATTATTAGTAGTAATAATAATGATAACAACAACAGCACATGGCACTTACCTCTCCATCAGCTGCTAGGGCCATGGAATGATGTGAACCACAAGCAACTTCAATCACTTGCTTGATCAAGAGATTGGTACAAACTTGAATTGGAGCGATGCCTTGATTCGTTGTCCCATTCCCAAGTTGGCTGTATCCATTGTGACCCCAGGCATAAACCACTCCATCTACATAAAAGGTTCATATACATCAAAAATCTCAAAATGAAATGGAAAAAAAGAGAGACTCTCTTCTCCTCCCAACCAACACCCACCTTTTCACATTTCTACTCTTTCATCCTTCACATCTCTTATTTATCCACACTTATGCTCCACTAAGTTACATTGCAGGGGGGGAAAAAGCCTTAACTAAAAGACTATTCTCACAAATCCTGATGTCTTCTGTTTCTGAAGGGTATATTGATATGAAATGTTAAAGGTACAAAAAATTTAATTTGCCAAAATTTAACATGTTTCTTAAAATACAAACAGGTACAAGAAAATGCACATTGGAGTTAAAATCAAAAGACCAAGTCTCAATTCTGATCTACTACCTATGTGAATTTAAGCAAGTCAATTAGTCTCTCTGACCAGTTTCCTGTTGTGCAAAATTGGGGTGGAGGATAGAGGTTCCATGACTTCTAATGTCTTCTAGGCTCTAACTGTATGAAACATGAATATTTATAATCACCTTATCCAGTTCATAATGTACAAATGTTTTCTAAGAGCCAGGATTGGGTCATTAAAAAGAATTATGTCAGAACAACCTTATAACTAATAACCTTGTCCAAAAAAAAAAAAGTAGATCAGTAAAATATTAATATATGGGTCAACAAGAATTTTTACAAAGTGTTTTTATCCTGTCCACGTGGATACTGTGAAAAAGATGGATTAGAAAATAGTATCACGGGGAAGCTAGGTGGCACAGTGAATAGAGCACCGACCCTGGAGTCAGGAGGACCCAAGTTCAAATCTGGCCTCAGACACTTAACACAAAAACTAGTTGTGTGACCTTGGGCAAGTCACTAAACCCCAACTGCCCTGCCTTCCCCCCTGAAAAGAAAAAGAAAATAGTATCATTAGTTGATTTTCAGAAGTAGCTAACTAATTGGACCATGGAGTTGGTTCATAATCAACTGAAATTGAAGAAGGTCTCTCTGATGGATGTAATGTGCTATGGCTTAATGTGCTATGGACAAATGTAAAGTCCTGCTCTCATATCCAAAAAATCAACTGTGTAAGTACAAGATGAGGAAACATATCTCAAAAGTGGTTCACTAAAAACGCATCCACACCCACACAAAACAATAGCCAAAAAGGCTAATGTGTTTTGTTTGGACTGGACCTGTGATTTTTATTGATATAGGGAACTTCTGACAAGAAACCATCTTCTACCAATACAGATCAGAACATAATTCACATATTATCATGGAAGAAAGTTACTTGGGACATTGAGAGCTCAGGTGACTTGCTCATAGGCACACAGTCATTATGTGTGAGAGGGAAAAATTAAACCCATGTTTCTTTGCCTCTAAGGCCAGCTCTCTACACACCTCCCTTTTTTTTGTGTGACCTTAGATTGAATTAAGAGAAGTATAGTGCCCAGAGCAAGCAACAATCGTCTTGATACCCTGCCCTCAGATAAAAATATTATGTCTAGTTCTGGGAATTATATTTCATATTATACAGTAGTAAGCTGAAGCCCATCCAAAAGGAGGAGACCAGGATAGTGAGGGGAATGGAAACCATGCCATAAGTGGACTGATTGAGGGAGCTAGGATATTTGGCCTGAGGAAAAGAAAACTTAATAGGAATACGACAGGGAGAGAGACAAAAAGAGGGATTGGGAATGGACCTGAGACTTCACTGCTATGAGAAACTATTTGACAAGGAAACTCCCTCTACTATTGCAGACTGGAACCTGGTCTGCAATTTAGTTGTAGTTTTGAAGTTAAGTGACTTGACCAAGATCACACAGCTAATACATAAACAGTGGAACTTTAACCTCAGGTCTTCCTTGCTCCATGGCCAGATATCTCTATCTACTGGGCCAAATATATCAAAGGATATCAACTTAAAATCAAATTAGAATTATAGCTGGTTCCTAAAAGCAGAATCAGCATTAACAGGTGGGAGTTAAAGGGAGTCAAATTTTAGATCAAAAAAAGAAAAAGCTGTTAATAATTACAGTAGTTCAAAAATGGAATATAGACTAACTTAAAGACAGTGAGTTTCTTATTACTAGAGGTATTCAAGCAGAAGCTAAATAACTACTGGTCAGAAATGAGATGTGGTAGGTAGGGTTCATGATGGGTACTAGATGACTTCTGAAGTATCTTCCAAGTTTGCGATTCTAGAATACAAAGTTCTATGGTAATCTTGACAAATACACACACACACACAGCACCAAGATCTTTGGGAAATAATCATTATCTTTTAGTTTTACAGAGAAAATCCTTCTAAAGAAGGAATAAAAGACTCATTTTCCCTGCTCTGAACTCTTTTAAGGCTGCTCCCTCCACAAGAAGTCATCTTGCTATTTTTAGGGCCACAGTCCCTTTTAGAGAATGGATTACACTTATATATTTACCATTTGCTTTGCCAAAGAATCCAGTGCACATTTTCACAAACATTTCACGAACATTCACTACCGAACTAGCAAATCAGATACTATTAGCAAATCATAATGTACCCCTCTTTGGCCCACCTTCAGGAGTCTCCAAGCTCACTTGTAGCTTAGACTTAATCAGATTCAGACAATCTACTACAGAATGACTCCTCCCCAAACAAGTTTGAGTATTCTTTTAGGCCAGGGATACTGCTTAAGCCTAGCAGCCCCATTAAACTGATCCTCAGGCAAACTCCATTATTCAGAGGGTTCTGAGTCCTGCATAAGAGGAGTAAGTTACACCCTAACTGGACCCTTTCGCAGTTGGCTCTTCACCAGAATGGTCCCCCCAGTATAGACCTACTTCCTAGATTAAAGCCTCTAATCTATGGGCCAAGTTCTCCTTCCCTTCCTTGTTACAGCCCCACAAGGGCATTTGATGGCAAATATTCTCAAGATGAACTATTAACATTTGGCTTTTTTTTTTTCCTGATCACATCTCAGATGCCTTTCTGTACTTGGTACATCCCTACCTTTGTTATATTAGTGCCTTCCCTCTGAGAATACCTCCGATTTGTCCTGTATAGATCTTGTTGGTACATAGTTGGCTGTATGTTGCTTTCCCCCATTAGACTATAAGCTCTTTAAGGGCAGGGACTTTTTGTCTTTTTGTATCCCCAGCACTAAACAGTGAATAGCACATAGTAGGAGCTTTATAAATTGCTTGTGGACTTGATTAAAAAAAATCCTGTTCTAATGATCTAGACTTCACCACAATGTGCATGCTCATGTGGTTACTCCTCCTTCAGCTCTCCTTTGTGTGTTATGTTCCCTTATTAGGATATCTTTCTTTTGGTTTGTATTTGTATTCCTACCTCTTAGCACACAGTAAGTGATTAATAAGTGCCCATTACCTAAATCTAGCATTGAAAAAAGGACAATACTGAGGAAAAGCAGACTCCCAATACGAAGAACGGGTTTGCTCTATTTAAAAAAGAAAGCCTTTTCAGATTGTCTATCAAATTCATCCTTATGCTTAATATCATGGGGTGGGCTTGCTGTACCTTTACTGTATTGGCTCAAGAATCCAGTATGATTTTTGCACAAGAATTTCTAATTGTAAGATATAGCAATACATACCAATTAATATTTTTTTCAAGATTCCAGAAGTAAAAAGACTTCTTTTTCAGTAAAATTCTGCTAAATATCTTTAATATTATGGGTCACAGCACATGTTGTAGGTGTTTGGCCTACTTACTTTTTCAGGAATATTTTTTAATGACCCAGCAGATTCCCTCAAGTGAAGACATTCTCAGTGCTGACTATACAAATCACCTATGAAAAAGCTGGATGGGTAAAGTACCATCTCCTCCATAAAGGCTAACCTGATAGCTTCTACTCTCAATGATTGTCTCCCCTTCTACCATGACATAAATTTATAGTAAAACATGAATCATCGGGGCAGCCAGGTAGCACAGCGAGTAAGAGCACTGGTTTCAGTGTCAGGATGACCTGGAGATCAAATCCTGGGCTCAGACACTTAGCACCCACCCAGAAACACCTGGCCATGTAACCTTGAGCAAGTTACTTAACCCCAATTGCTTAGGGGAGGCCAGGTGGCTCAGCGAGTAAGAGCACTGGCTCCAGCGTTGGGATGACCTGGAGATCAAACCCCGGGCTCAGACACTCAGCATCACACCCAGAAATAACTGGCCGTGTAACCTTGAGCAAGTTACTTAACCCCGATTGCTTAAAAACAAAAAACATGAATCATCATATTTTTTAGCCACTTAATTTGCTTCCCAAACTAGATCATAAACTTTTTGTGGCAGAAACCATGTTTCAACCTTCTTGCTGTATTTCCCTAAAGCATTTAGCACTGTGCTGGCTGAATAGAGGATACTCAATATTAACTGATCTTCTGAATTAATACCAACAAAACCACCTCTCTACTTATAAAATGGCTTTCTCAATATTTAAGAAAATACATTTTATTAGTGCTTAAAAAAAACAATAACAATCCAACTATAGCTGCTTCCCAACAAACCCTCCACTAGCAATGGGGCTCTCCTTATGACAAAGGAAAGCGATATCAACAGACTACAAAAACACTAGTCCATAGATTTTTTGGGGTAATAGTCATCCTCTGAAACACAAATAGGTTTACTAGATTTGACCATGAAGTTTAATGAGGAGGGTAATTTATTTATTGGATGCCATTAATGAATGTAACACGGGCTGCTTCTTTACTGTGATATACAGGTTGAAATAAGGTCGTGATGGATAATGACCACTTTGTCAGAGATGTTATAGAGGGGATTCTTGTTCAGTTTTGGGTTGGACTAGATGAGATTTAATCTTTTTTGTGACACGGACCACAGTCTGGTAAAGCGATTGGACCCCTTCCCAGAATCATGTTTTTAAATAAAATACATACAATTGCAAAAGAAACCAATTATAATGAAATGCTGTTATAATTTTAAAAACAAGTTTATAAACTGCAGGTTATGAACTCCTGAACTAGACAGAACCTCTGGGTTCCCTTTCAACTCTAATTCTATGAGTGAGGCTACCATTAAAGTGTAAGCCCCTCAAGGGCAGGAACTGTCTTTTTCCTTTCTCTGTATTTCCAGGATGGCATATGTTAAGTGCTTAATAAATGTTTATTGATTGACAGGAGACATGGATAGAAGAGGAGAGGGTCAAGCCCAGACACTTGGATAACATTCACACTGAAGGATCAGGAATAGGATGAGAAGCCAGTTAAAGAAACAGAGGAGTGGTCAGAGAAGTAGAAGAACCAAGAGAGTTTGGTATTTCTGAAACGAAGAGAGGAGACAATCTCCTGTAACAAGAGTGGCAAGCAGGAATATCAAAGCTTCATTTCAGAGGAAAATGAAAAGTAAAAGTCATTAGGTTTAGCAATTAGGAGATTATTGGTGATCTGACAAAGGTGCTTTAGTGGAGTATTTAGGGCAGAAAACAGACTGCAAGGGCTTAAGAAATGAGTAAATGAAATTAAGTAAATGTACCTATGCTTTTACAGAGTGCTACTGGAAAGTAACTGGCTGGGGCAAGAAAGAGGAAGAACAGTTTTTTGGTTTGGTTTTGTTATATTATGTTAATAAGGAAGTTCAAATAAGATAGCCTCAGTATTCTCAAGAAAGGAGGCAGCCAGGTCATCTGCATGTGTGTATATGTGTGGCTTGGGGGTTGGGAGAGGGGGTAGCACAATAAAGCAGGGGAAAAAAGGAAAAGTTTAGAATAGATCCAGTGAAGAATGAAAGAATGTTTCGCAGGGAGGGAGGGGGTGAAGAACCCTAGAGAAAACCAATGAATAAACAAATATTTATTAAGATCTGTTGTGACATGATCCCAGACATCCTGAAAAATTCCAGAATTATACCCCCAAAAGACATTAAACTGCATACCCTTGGACTCAGCAATACCACTAATAGGCTTATACCTGAAAAGGTCAGAGGCAGTTCCACATGTATATAAATCTTTATAGCAGCGCTTTTTGTTGCAACAAAGAACTGGAAACCAAGTAAATGCTCATCAAATGGGAAATGGATGAACAAATTGTGATATATAGATGTAATGGAATAATATTATGCCATAAGAAATGGCCTAGAGTCAGGAAGACTCATCTTCCTGAATTCAAATCTGGCTTCAGACACTTACTAGGTGTGTGACCCTGGGAAAGTCACTTGCCTCAGTTTCCTTATCTGTACAATGAGCTGGAGAAGGAAATGGCAAACCACTCCACTGTCTTTGCCAAGAAAACCCCAAATAGGGTTATGAAGAGTCAGAACTGATGTAATGGAAATGCAAATTTGAAGATCTTCCCTGCCCCTAGGCTAATGTGCACCTGAAGCCTGGGGTGGGAGGCTTGTTTTTCAGTAGATACTTCTTGATTGGCCAGTGAGTCAATAAGGTTGTTACATTCTCTGAGCCAGGAGAAGGCTATATGAGCCCTGATGTGTAGCTTTGTTTTGGGACTCACTTTGAGAAGTGTTCTGTGATTTGATCTGAGTTCTGGGAAGCCGTTGTTGAGAGTCCCCCGGCTTTGAAAAACCCAGAATGTGGAAACCCAGATGTTGACTGGGTATGGATGTAATGGTTGGACGTTTGGAAATCTGTCTACTTGATGTTTCTGTCTTGATAATTATATCTGTTTGAGGTTCAGGGTGCTGACCTTTTCTCCTGAACAAGGTAAACGATATATGTCTGACTGATTAAAGTAAGCTTGTTAACCCATTTTGAGTTGCTTTCCTTTAACAAAGCAGATCCAAGAACCTGTATGGGCAGCAAACCCTGAGGACGCGCTTGGGGTGCTTGCTGCTACAACTGACTGAAATGACTAAACAACAAAATAAGAAATAATCAAAGTAACATATTCAGAGAAAACTAGGAAGACTTGTATAATAAACTAATGCAGAATAAAGAGACCAAATCAGGAAAATCATTTAAATGAGAATCATACTATCACAGGCAGAGAAACAGCATGGCATAGTGGATAAATAGCTGTCTTTAAAGTCAGAAAAACCTGGGTTCAAGTCAATGACCCATCATACTGGGTAGGTCCCTTAATCTCTCAGTGTTCCAGGCAACTCCCTAAGAGTAAGTTGTGGAAAAGGGACTGCACTCTAGTAAAGGGAATTTCTCATCCTATACTGATAAAATAACAGGTCCAGTCTCTAGCCCTGCAATAGCACTGAAGAAAACTGCTTTCAAAGACTTCTCTCTAACTACTACAATGAGTAAGCATATCTGACGACTGATGACAAAGCGTGCCCTGCCATCTTGGCAGAAAGGTGATGAACTGGAGCACAGAATGAGACATACCTTTTCAGACACACCCAATGTGTGGTTTTATTTTGCTTGATTATATCTCTTTGTTACAAAGGAGCTCTGACCTTACCAGACTTATGGCCATGGCAGACCATATGATGACTCACCTAATTAACTCCTCAGTACCATATACACCACAACATTTATAGCTGTACTTTTTATAGTAGTGAAAAACTGGACACAAGGCAAATGTCCATTGACTGGGGAATAGCTATATCAACTGTGGTACATAAATGTAATGAAATATTACTGTGCTTTAAACAATGAAAATGATGAACTCATAAAAGCATGGGAAGACTTATGTGTACTGATGAAAAAAGCAAGTAGAATCAAGAAAAAAAAATACATACGATGATGTCTATGAAAAGAATGAAGAATCCAAACAATTCTATATAATTACAATGACCATCCCTGTCCTTGGAGAAGAGTGAAGAGAATGAAGCTTCCTCCCTTCACAGAGGTAAAGACTGTAGGTATGGAATGTTCCAAATATTTCCAAACTTGATGGTTTTGCTGAACTACTTCCCCACCACCTCTTTTCTTCATTCTCTGTTACAAAGGATGACTTCTTGGTTACAAGGGATGACTTCTTGGGTAAGAGTTGGGGGAAAAACATATTTGGAAAATGAAATGATGTAAAAACAAAAGATATTAGTAAAAATAAAAATAAGTAAATGGAAAAATTAGGCTGAAAAGGACAAGTCAGCTAAGGTTAATTAGTTGCAGTAATGCAAAAGCAATCCAGGAACGCAAGCCAGTGCCTTCAAAAGTTTGCTGGACTCTCTGATGCTGTATTTTCTAGTGTTTAAAAAATTATCCCTCCCCTTGTCCTTTTCTTCATTGGCAATGCAAATGAGTTACCAATGACTGGAAAAAGCAATTGCTTTCCTCAATTTAGAATTGATGATTCTTTAAAAACTATCAAAGTTTGGGGTCCCCCTCCCATTTTACCTTCGGTGCTAAGAAGCACATGTGGCCCGCTTCCATAACTAAGGCTCTTAATCTTCTTTCCACATAATGCCTCTAGCTTTTTGGGGACAATGGTGCTCTGATTATCCCCAGTCCCCAGACAGTTACTACAGTTCAGTCCAAATACAAACACCTAGAAAACAAAGAACTTTTTTAGTCTTTGTGCCATTTAAGCTTAAGGCTATAAAAAAAATTCCCTCTCCATTCTGGAAATAAAGAATCATTCAAGCTCAGCATAATAACTAATTCACAGCTCTCAAAAGTAGAGAAAAAAAAGGTAATAATATTTATTTTAAAAAATCTGCTGAAAGCATTACTTATCAAATATTATGTACATTACTGAACATAGGCAATAATTGGAAGCAAGGAAAGAATGAATTCAAAATTGCCCCCTTTAGCCCCTTTATTATCACGCAGTAGGTAGTCAGTAAACATTGAACAAAACTGAAAATGGAATTTACTCTCACATGTGTCAGTCCTACCCTTTCAGTCTCCAGAATGCATGTTTCATGACATTGGGAAGTACATCCCCAAAGTAAGCGAGATGTTTGACTAGATTCTTACCTCATCATCATGGGTAACGTAGATAGCTTCATTAGCCGATGTGCCAAAGACACATGCTTTCCGAATAGAAGCAATCTCCTCAGGTGAGAGCAGGGTAAATATTGGCCACTTTCCTACATCCACCATGACTCTTGTTCCAAGCAGCTCCTACAAATAAGCTGACATCTCTGCTGCAGTAAACAAGGATTGGAAACAAACATTAAGGTGGTTGAAATAAACTGTTAACAATGAAAGCTTCATCCTATGTTACCAGCATGGATTTGTGTAGGTGTATTTACAAAACTGAGTGGCTCACATTCTGTAAATCACACCATAAAAACAGCCTCCTTATAGGTGGCAGGTAGCTACTAACACAACCTTTCTTCCTTTGCCTTAAAGACAGTCTTCTCTCAAGCAAGGAACATCTGACAAGGCCTGGATTTTATTTTTCCTTACGTATATGACTGCTTATCTGTTTACAAACATACATACATGCAACACTCAGACACTGAGTGCTAAATTTGTATCTACTGGATAAAACTCCAGACTATTTTGTAAACTTTAATTACAACAGTAAATAGAGAAAAATTACTACAGAATATTTTCTAGGCAGACTGACAATGGTTGCATACATTATGAAAACATAAATTTGTCTAGGGGTTCCCTGGAATGAAAACAGAAAAACATGAGCTTTTCATTATCATGTTTTTTTAATAGTTAAGACCACCTTTCAGTTGATTTCAGTTCACATTATTAGCAAGAATAGGACCATTCATAAATAATACCACTATATGGGAGATTAACACTGGTGACCAAAAAGCTGGCACCTCAAAGAATGTAGCTATTGATCTGTCATCACTAACTGGAATGTGCCATCTTCTATGAGAAGCCTTTCCTAATACCCATCTCTGGTCATCAGTATTCGGTCCTTCTTCAAATAATCACATATATACCTTTCTGTTCACAAGATCTATGCTGCCAACAGAATGTTCCCGCTTCCCCCCCCCCCCCCCAAAAAAAAAGTATGGTCATCCCAGGCTGCAACAGAGTGCTCTGGACCTCAATCTGGTCAGGGCTGGGAAGGGTAAATCTTGATCACAGTGTGCACTGCAAATGAAATTTCCACATTTTCAAATTGCCAGCGAACTCTGATGCTTTCCAAAGGCAAAGGGATGGAATATGTAGCCTCTGTCATGCCACAGAGCTTCCTGGGCCCTACAAAACCTACAGCAGATTGAGCTCCTAATCTACCTTTTGCTTTTATAGAAACAACTTGTGCTGAATAACAATTCACATTTATTTAGTGATTTAACAAACATTACCTCATTACATTTTCACAGGACCTTATTATGAATCTCAATTCTACGGAAGAGGAAATGGGTTCAGAAGTCAAGTGACTAGAGCAGGGTCACACAGATACTAAATATGTCTTAGGCAAGTTTGAGCCCCAGTCTTTTTGACTCATGGGCTATGGCCACAGCTCCCTAACAAGTTTTGGTTACGGTAGAGGTTTCTTATCGATTTTTTGCAGACCTGGAAAGCAGCCAAGAGGTTCTAGAAGAAAAACAAATGTCTAGGTCTGAGAATAAAGGAGGCCTGGTCACATTAGTTAGTTGGAAAACCTCACAGTACCTACAGAGTCCGAGAGCCTAGGACTGCACAGCTCAGGGGCCCCTTTAGCAATGAGAACATCTTCACTATCCCTATCAACAACAATACAAAGAATCATCTCTTCGAAGGCATCTATGGAGTAGTGGATAGACAGATGGTCTTGTACTCAAAGACACTAGAAGGCAAGGCCTGCCTCTGACACATACCGGAGAGGTGACCCTTTGTAACCTATTGATGCCCCCACCCAACTCTCTAAGACTCAAAGTAATAAGAAGGTGCCAACCTGCATTGGCACAGAGTTTCCTCAATAGGAATTCATTTTAGCAGTGAAATCACAAGATTGGTATCTACCCCCCACGCCAATCTCTTTCCACTGTAATTAAAGGGCACAAGATTGGCCCCCCAGTTTCATACTGTATGGCCACAGAGATCACGAGATTTGGACACTGACAGGACCCTAGAAATCAACTAATTCAACCCCATCATTTTATAGAATGGAGGGCAGTGACCTGCCCAAAGTCACAAAGGTACTAAAGAACAGAGACAGGAATCAAAACCAGGTGTCAGAAATCATATTTAGGGACATCCACTTCCAATAAAAACAGATGCTAGTAAGCATTCAAATATTAGCTAATGAATTGAATGCATCTGGTCAGTTGGACCACTTGTAATGGGGGTGAGGCAACAAAGGTTTTTCTGAAAGCTTTCCTATTTAAGCATCACAGAAACAATTGAACTTAGCATCACGTTAGCAAGAATAATCAGTTAAAATAAGAAATTCTTAGGTGGTGCCCCTTCCTCCTTTATTTCTCCCCCCTTCCCCAACAAGAGCTCTTCGCTGGCCTAGCCCCAGGCAGTCTCCCAGGAACAATCAAGTCCAAAAGCCATTCATTAAGCACCTCTTATGTGCTAGGGATACAAAGGCAAAAGGAAAGGGAATCCCCATCCTCACTGAGGTAATATTCTTTTGGAAACACAGATTATGGAAACCTAAAAGTATATAAATGATTATTTGAGGAGGGGCAGAGTATTAACAATTTGATGTTAGGGGAGGGGATCAAGAAAGGCTTCCCACAGAAACTGGCACATGAACTGTGCCTTGAAGAAAGCCAGGGATTCTAAGAGGTGAGGGTGAGGACACAGTACATTCCAGGTATAGAAAACAGTTGGTAAAGGGCCTGGGGGTGCAGAAATGGTAATGGTATATCAAGTTCTGGAAGCAGTCAAATCACCTAGCCTTGAGGTGTTTCAGCACAGATGGGTCTGTGTATTGGGTTCTCTCCCCTGTGTGACCTTGTGCCCTGGCTAAGTCTTTTTCCCACCCCCAAATGAAGTAATTTATGGATACACTTCATGATATTACTTTGAGTTTCCAAACTGCTAATTATGCTGTGGTCTCTACATAGCTACAGACTACTGAAAAAGCAGATATGACAACTATGTGGTATTCTGACCAAGTATTTTGCTTTTTATCAGATACCAAATTAAGAAATTCTAAAAATGGCCTGTCTAATACCAACAATAATATTAAGAGGGACAGTCAGCATACCACAATAACACAGGGTGGTATAGTAGAAAGAACTGGGAATATGGAATTAGAAAAGATGTGGGCCTGAATTCTACATCTGGCACTCAGTGAATGTGGGGCTGTGGCTGTGACAAACTCTGTGCCTCATTTTCTATACCTGTACAAAATGGGGATAATATCTACAACATAGAGTTGGTGTGAGGATCAAGGGAAATGATATATGCAATGTGTTCTAGGAACCTTAAAGTGATACATGGATCAGTCTCCTTTGCTGGAATCTCTTCCAGATCATGTCTTCTAATGCAGGTGTCCCTCATGGTTCTGTCCTGGGCCCTCCTCTCTTCTCCCTCTATACTACACTTCAGCTCCCATGGATTCAATCACCATTGCTATGCTGATGATTCTGAAATACACCTACCCTGTCTTATCCTCTCTGCTAATTTCTAGTCTTGCATCCTCAACTGCCTGTCGGACATATCAAACTGGATATCCAGTAACCACCATCTTTAACTCAATGTGTCTAAAACTAAACTCATCTTTCCCCCACTCTTAACTTCCCTGATAATACTGAGGGTATTGGTGAACTCTCAGTCACCCAGGCTCACAGCCAAGGTGTCATCTTTGACCTCAGCCCTCCGCCTTATTGAAACTGTTGTCAAAGCCTGTCAATTTTACTTCCCCTAACATCTCCTGAGTATGCCTTCTTCTCTCCTGACTCTGCTACCACTGTGGTGCAGGCCCACATCACCTCATGCCTGGACTCCTATAACAGTCTGCTTGTTGTTCTCCCAGCACAGGTCACCCCTCCACCCCACTTATTAAACTCTAGTGGCTTCTTATCATCTAAAAATTTCCTTCTAAAATTTACTACACCAAAAATGCAAAATCCTCTGTTTAGCATTCAAAGCCCTTCATAACCAGATCCCCCTCTCCTACCCTACACTTTATACCTGGCCATGTACCCTGTGATCCAGTGGCATTGGTCTCCTTGATGTTCCTTGAATAAGACACTTTATCTTTCAACTCTGGGCACCTTCACTAGACATCTGCTGTGCTTAGAATTATTTCCCTCCTCACCTTTGCCTCTCGGCTTCCTGGTTTCCTTCAAGTTCCAGTTAAGATCCCACATTCTACAAGCCCTTTCTCATCCACCTTGGTGATAGTGCCGAACTGATCCTGTATATAGCTTGTCTGCACATAGTAGCTTGCATGTCATGCCCTAACATTAGAATGTGAGCTGCTTGAAAGTAAGACCTGTGTTATGCATTTCTTTGAACACTTAGCAGTGTCTAGCATGTAGTAGACACTTGATAAATGTTTGTGTTTCAGTTGTTT
Organism: Petaurus breviceps papuanus; assembly: GCF_028583685.1. Classification (NCBI taxonomy): domain Eukaryota; kingdom Metazoa; phylum Chordata; class Mammalia; order Diprotodontia; family Petauridae; genus Petaurus; species Petaurus breviceps. The sequence goes on along the minus strand of NW_027187281.1, from coordinate 2,526,221 downwards.
AGTCGTTTTTCAGTGATGTCCAACTCCGTGTGACCCATCTGGGGTTTTCTTAGGAAAGACACTAGAATGGTTTGCCATTTCCTTCTCCAGCTCATTTTACCAATGAGAAAACTGAGGCAAACAAGGTTAAGTGACTTGCCCTGGGTTATAAGCTAGTGTCTGAGGCCAGATTTCAACTCAGGAAGAAGAGTCTTCCTGGCTGCAGGGCTGGAACTCTGTCCACTGCATCACTTAACTGACTGTCCTATTCTATTTTGAAAATAGCCAAAAATAAACATCAGAATTCTTTTGCTAAACAGGTAAATGAGGGTGGCTAGGTGGCACAGTGAATAGAGCACTGGCCCTGGAGTCAGGAGGACCTGAGTTCAAATCTGACCTCAGACACTTGACATACTTACTAGCTGTGTGACTTTGGGCAAGTCACTTAACCCCAACTGCCCTCCAAAAAGCAAAACCAAAACAAAAACAGGTAAATGAACAAAATTTTAAACCCCATATTGACTATAACATAAGACAGCTAACTTGAGTCTTCATAATTCAAAAGTAGAAAAAGTATTAAGCAAAAATATGTTTATGCTCCTTATTTGAATCCTACAATAAGAGAAATTCTGCTGCTGCAGTAGTTTTCAATAAATTGCAGTAGGATAAACAATCCAATTTTTACCTCCTAAACAGTTTGGATTTCTTTGAAGCAACCAAAATGTGTGTACTGATCTTTAAAAATGGAAACCTCCTCCCCCCACTCCCCGCCTTTTCATTCTGACTTATGAGCTAGAATGGTCCCCAGAATCACTAAGATGCTCATTTCACAAAAGAACAAACTGATGCTGTCCAAGGTTACACGTGGGGCTCTCAGCATTGAACCCCACTTTCTCCAGGAAATGGAAATACCCTCAACATCTAGGATCATAGGATTTATAGTAAGACAAAACTACTATCTAGTTCAAGCTTTCATTTTAAAAATGAAGAGACAGAGGTCAGGGGAGATAAAGTGACTAGCCCAACATTGCCCAAATAATGGAAGCAAGATTTAAGACTACATCTTCTGAATCCAGACCTTTCCACCAGAACATGCTATCCCTCACCAGGACAGACTTATTCATATTTAGCTGTGACCTGGTTGTGTCATAAGAAGTTCTTAGTACATGTTTATGTCTTACATGCATCATAATATCTGCACCTTTGAGATATGCAATCTTAAAAAGAAATGGGCAGCTAGGTGTAGCAGTGCTGGGCCTTCAGGTCAGGAAGACTCTTCTTTCTGAATTCAAATCTGGTCTTGGACACTTACTAGCAAGCCCTTTAATCTGTACTTGCCTTGGTTTCCTCATCTGTAGTGAGCTGGAGAAGGAAATGGCAAACCACTCCAGTATCTTTGTCAAGAAAACCCTAAATTGGGTCATGAAGAATTGGACATGATTGAAATGACTTAATATCTTATAAAGAAGCTCTAAAACAGCAAGGTCTGAGTCACCCACATTTTCTACACTGTCTTGTAGGACAATCTGGATGTTCAATATATATTGAACAACATCCTCTACTACAAGTGCTTTAAAAGTCTAATATCCTAAGATACATTCCCTGAAATTTAGTGAGACTTTTTATGGTAATCCAGTTTTAAGCTTCTATACTCCTTAATTTTCAGCCCATGAGCACCAACTACCTTATTCTGCTTCATGTACTGTGAATCCAGATTCAGATACTTGCAGCTGGTTGACTAACACAAGCCAAGTATTTATTTTGTTTTGAAAAGTAGCTCAGCATCAACCCTAAGGTGTGGTTCACACCTGTTCATAAATAGAACCTGATGTGTCATAAGGGGGATAAGCCCTGGATGAAGCAGCTGACAATGATAGTGTCTTCAAAACTGGTCCAAAGATGAAACAAATAGCTATGTATGTTCAACTTGATGTGTTTAATTTCAAAAGCAAGAAAATATATTTTAATTATTTTTTGCTTAAAAACATAAAAAAAAAAATAAATCAGAGGTGAATTATAAGCAACAAACACTTTGTAAAGGGCTTATAAAAGGCTAACCATAAGGCCAATTGACTGCTTAACTTAGAAAATAAGTAAAATAATCCAAAAAATTCTTTTAGGTTTTGAAGTTTCAATATTTAAGTTATACATGTAAGTGTGTTTACACATAAATAATATATACTTAAACCACTAAATGTGTTAAGTTTAAATACTCTTGCCTTGGGTTTATAACCTAAAGCTGCAGCAAATTTCATTTACTTGACATAAAAATAGTTTCAGTTATGAAGTTCTCTTTTTCTTGTCCCATTTGTCATTAGGGTTAAGGACAGGAATTCTGGGTGTCACATTCATCTTTTGGTTCCACAATCACTGACACGTTGGATAAAAGTCATAAGGAAAGATATACTGACAAAAGAAATAGTATGTTTGAATTTATTTCAAAACAAAATAACAATTTTATAGAAAGGGACAGAATGTAAGTTCAAGTACACACACGCCTGTGCGTGCTTCCATGCATGCTCCAGCACAAAACTGGTCTCTAAAATATATAACTGCACTTAGTTTCTAGACACACTTTAAGTACAGACATGGCCCCTCAAGAGCTATCAATTCATCACAGGCAGCTGGAACACTACATTTGGGATCGGAAGATTCGATGGTTCTGTCACTTACTGCCTGTGTAACCTCAAGCAAGTCACTTAACCACTCTGGGTCTCAGTTTCCCACCTGTGAAAAAGGACTTGATAACCTCTATTGTCCCTGCCAGCTCTCACCTCAGGAAGGTCTGAGTGCTAATGCTGCCTCCAACATTTAATAGATACATGACCTAGGAGGCAAAGGTCATTTAATTTCTCTATGTTTCAGGGTCCTTATCTAAAATGAGGATAATAATAACAACTATCTCAAAAGGTTCCTGTGAGGATCATATTTTATATGAGAGAAAGACAGAGACAGAGAGACAGAGAGAGAGAGAGAGAGAGAGAGAGAGACAGAGACAGAGAGAGAGAGAGAGAGAGAGAGACAGAGACAGAGACAGAGAGAGACAGAGAGTTCAGGAAAATTTAAAATGCTATTAACTTTTGTTATGCAAATAATTATTAGAACAGAAAACTGCTCTGGGGCTATGGCAACACCTACTTTCTAACATTTTAACTAATAATAATTTTTATATAGGTTTTAAAAGTTTATATATGCATATTACCTCAACTTCTGTGAGGCAAGCATATTATCCCTATGAGCAAATTGAGGTTGAGAAAGGCTAAGTGACTTGCTGAGGGTCACACTGCTGATAAGTGTACTTGAGACAAGATTTAAACTCAGATCTTCCTGACTCCAAAGTCCAGCACTGTATCCACTACCTGTTCCACCTAGCTAACATTTTAATTACAATGAAAAATTCAAAATGCATACAAAAGTCTCCCACTAATTAAAGAATTCCCTATATTTGTACAAGCTAGATGAGGTTTCATTTTAATTAACAGTTTACACTGGGCTGCCATTCAAAGGTGTTTTATTAATAGCTAGGGAGCTGCTCATAAAACGCTTCTGGCATCTTGTAAGAAAGATAGTTGGCAACATAACTAAAAAAATATAGAAAATGAAGCAAATTGTACATTTGGACAATTTTTCCACCCTGTTCCAGAAAGGATGTTGCCTGCCTTTGAGTACTTTTTTTTTGAGTACCTGCCACAATTCAAAGTCGACTACAGCTACAGACACCTTGAATTTCATCAACTATAAAACAGCTAGGTGGTACAGTGGGTAGAGGGCCAGGATAAAGTTCCAGGGCTGGAATCTGGAAGGTTGATCTTCCAAAGTTCAAATCTGGCCTCAGATACTAGCTGTGTGACTCTGGGCAAGTCACTTAACCCTGTTTGTCTCAGTTTCCTCATCTGTAAAATAAAGAAAGGAGAACGAAATGGCAAACCACAACAGTATCTTTGCCAAGAAAACTCTAAATGGGGTGAAGAGTAGGATGCATTGAACAACAAAAAATAAAACAACCACAGCCCAAAGGGGAATCACATGAAGCTAAGGATCCCATCCTGTGGCTACCTTCCTCTAAGGCTCTAAGACCCTTCATGGCAGGTACTGTTCATTTTTTATATATCACTAACCCCTCACAGGCATTTAACAATGGAATACTCTACTCTTTATGCAGCCCTCTTTTCCTACATCTATCTGCTATAGTATTTGTAATGCTTAAGTCAATGAATCTCTCTGATGTGGGCACTTCTCTCTTCTGTTCATAGGGCTCATTCCTACATCTATACACCCAGCCTTCATCTCTTCCTATTGGATAGCCTCATCTGGGTGCCCGAATGCACTTCAAACATATTTCCAAAACAGAACTAATTATCTTAAAACCTGGGAAGATGGAACCGCCATCTTCCCAGTCACCATGAGGTTATAACACCGGAGTCATCTTGGTTCTTTCATTTCTCCAGCTCATCATAACCAAGTCAGTTATCAAATCCTATCCAGGTATAATAATTCTCACGTCATGTAAGTCATCCCCCAGGCACGGAATGTACTCCTCATTTCGTCCTGTTTAAAAATAAATTATTCTTCCTTTGAGGCTCAACTCACATGCCACACCTTCCATGATCCTTTCCGGATACTATTGGTGCAAATATTTCTCCCTCTTCTCAGATCTACCTAGAGGACTTTGTCTAGATCTTTTCTTTGCAATATATTTATCTGATTTTCTCTCCCATTAGAATGTAAGCTCTTGCGGAGAAGAGTCGGGATGGCGGAGTCAAGATGGCAGAGTAGAAGCAGGACCCTCCCGCGGCTCCAGCTTCCACCCTCCCCAATCCATGTAAAAAGGGGACTCTAAACAAACTTTGGAGCTGCAGAGCCCACGAAATGACACAGAGAAGCTAACCTCCCACTGAGGATGCCCTGGCAGGCCGGCAGGAATTGGCCAGCGCAGTGCTCTGGGAGCCGAGCCCAGCCGCACTCCCAGGATTCAGCCCCAGGGTGGGCCTGACCAGCCACTGGCTAGAGGACAGCAGCAGCTGGGACCATTTCCAGATTTATCAGCACATACATATGAGGGACAAGGTGAGAAGTCAGTGCAGTCTGGACTTTGGGACCCAGTATGTGGGAGGAAGTGGCATTTGCCACCGGGGAGAGAAGCCACTGAGACACTGGCACAGCCAGCCAGCGCCAAGTGGCAGCTTTGGCTCCTGGCCTGCGGAGTGTTGGGGGACCAGGCACCGGTCTGGGGAGTAACCACTCTTGCTTTAACCTGCTTGGATCTGGATTGTGCTCTGGGGTGGAGGTCCTGGGGTGTGTGTCCAGCTTGCCAGAGCGTGTGGAGACCTCAGAGAGGGCACCCATTTAATACCTCCAGGCAGCTGAGAAAACACCAGCGTTTGGGACAAAAGCTACCCTGTCTGGTGGCAGAGTCCTACTGTGGAGAAAAGCCTAGGGGTCAAGTGACTGAGGGGCAACATGACCAGGCAAAGGAAACAAAGCAGACAGAAGATTCCAACATTAGACTCCTATTTTGGGGACAAAAAGGAGCAGAGCTTGGAACAGGAGGAAGACAGTGAAGTCAGAACTCCTGCACCAAAAGCTTCAAAGGAAAATATGAGCTGGTTACAGGCCACAGAGGACCTTAAGAAGCAGATAAGAGAAGTGGAGGGAAAATTGGGAAGACAAATGAGAACGATGCAAGAAAATTATGAAATGAGAGTCAACAGCCTGACTGACGAAAATAACACCTTGAAAAATAGACTAACTCAAAAAGCAAAAGAAGCTCAAAAAGGCAATGAGGAGAAGAATGCCTTAAAAAGCCAAATTTGCCAGATGGAAAAAGAATCGCAAAAGCTCAATGAGGAGAATCATTGCTTCAGAATTAGATTGGAGCAAATGAAGCTAATGACTTTATGAGAAATCAAGATGCTGTTAAATAGATCCAAACAAATGAAAGAATAGAAGGCAATGTGAAATATCTCATGGGAAAAACCACTGACCTGGAAAATAGATCCAGGAGAGATAATTTAAAAATTATTGGACTACCTGAAGGCCATGATCAAAAAAAGAACCTAGAAATCATCCTCGAGTAAGTTCTCAAAGAAAACTGCCCTGATGTTTTAGAACCAGAGGGCAAAATAGAGGTTGAAAGAATCCACCGATCACCTCTTGAAAAAGATCCCAAAAAGAAAACTCCTAGGAATATTATAGCCAGTTTCCGGAATTCCTAGATTAAGGAGAGAATATTACAAGCAGCCAGGAAGAAACAATTTGAATATTGTGGAAACACAATCAGGATAACCCAAGATCTGGCAGCTTCTACACTGAGGGATCGAAGGGCTTGGAATATGATATTCTGGAGGTCAAGGGAGCAGGGATTAAAACCAAGAGTCACCAGCAAAACTGAGTATCATATCTCAGGGGAAAATATGGTCATTCAGTGGAATAGAGGACTTTCAAGCATTCTTGCTGAAAAAAAAAACCAGAGTTGAATAGAAAATTGGACATTCAGATACAAGAAGCAAGAAGCATGAGAAGGTAAACAGGGAAAAGAAATCATAAGGAACTCATCAAAGTTGAACTATTAACATTCCTACATGGAAAAAACAATAATTGTAACTTATGAAACTTTTCTCAGTAGTTGAAGGGAATAGAAATATATATATATATATATGAGAGAGTATATTGGCATATGAATACATATGTGAATGTGTGTATATATGTTCACAGGTATACATAGATAGAAGGCACAGGATCAATTTAACAGGAAGGGATGATACTTAACAGGTGAAATTAAGAGGTGAGAGAGGAATATAATGAGAGGAGATGGGGAGAGACAGAATGGGGTAAACTATCTCATACAGAAGAGGCAAGGGAAAATGGTTACAATGGAGGGGAAGAATAGGAAGGCAAAAGGGAATGGTTCAACCTTATTCCCATTGAATTTGGCTTGAGGAGGGAATAAAATACACACTGGGTAGGGTATCTCACCCTCCAGAAGAGTAGGGGGGGGAAGGGGATGAGAGGGGGGATGATGGAGGGGAGGGAAGGCTGGGGGGAAGGGAGGTTGGAAGCATTCACTTTTGAAAAGGGACAGGATCAAAGTAGAGAATAGAACAAGTGGGAGGTGGGATAGGAGGGAGGAAAATATAGTCAGTCTTTTACAATATATCTACTATGTTATTGTTTTGCATTAGCCGCACATGTACAACCTATACTGAACTGCTTATCTTCCCAGTGAGGGTGGGTGACAAGGGAGGAAGGGAATGAATCTGGAATTCAAAGTTTTAAAATCAAATATTCAAATTATATATACCATTATTAATACTATTTTACATGTAATTGGGAAATAAGATATGCAGGCACTGGGGCATAGAGATGCATTGGAAAAGTCGAAAGGGGTGTGGGAGAAAATATGGGAGAAAGCAGATTAGAGGAGGGAATATCCTGTGGGACTGCTATTTTGGGGAGGTAAGTAGGGGAAAACGGGGAGAAAATTTGTAACTCAAAATCTGGCAGAAATGAATGATGTAAATCAGAAGTTAATAAAGCATTTGAAAAATAAAAAAAAACATAAAAGAAAAAAATAATAAAAAAATAAAATAATACATAAAAAAACCATTTAAGCCAAGCATGCTGTATGTATCAGACAGACAGTCCCACTGTTCTCAAATACCTGACTGGATTCTAGTACTATCTTCTTTATTGTTTTCTACTAAATTGTTCCTTAAAAGCTTTATTTTTAAAAATCTCTTCTGTTTTTAATTCACCTCATTTGCAAATATATCCTTTACCTCCCCCACCCAAAAAAAATCCCTTGTTACAAAAAAAAAAAGGAAAAAGAAAAAAAAAGATCTCTTTAAAAAAAAAAGAATGTAAGCTCTTTGAGGGCAGGAACCCTCTTTTCTATATGCATTTGTATCTCTAGTGCTCAGCATAGTGCCTATCACAAAGAAAGAACTTATAAAAAGCTTTTTTCATTCATTAAGTTTCTACTAGGTAAGCAATGAATTCCTTGAGAGTAGGGACTGTGTTATTTTTCATCTTTGTCTCAACTCCTAAGTACATAAAAATACACACACAGTTCAATGGGAAGGTAATCTCAAAGGGAAAAACTGGTGGAGAACTGGACTGACAAGGAGGACTAGGAAAGGCCTATTTCAAAGGGTAGGATTAATGCTGAGCCTTGAAGGAAGCCAAAGATGCCAGAAGGTGGAGGTGAGGTGGGAAAAAGCATTCCAGGCACAGGAGATAACCAATGAAAAGGTAGTCGGGGGTGGGATGAGGTATATTCAAGAACAGTAAGAAAGTCAGTCATGTCAGACCCTCATTGGCTACAAAAGTGACCATTTAGGAGGAAATTCAGATGTTGGCAAGGCTGTAAGTTGTTATCACTGATGATGTATTGATATCATTACCCTTTAGACATAAGCAGGAATAGATGCAGCCAGGCTTCCTTGGGTGTGATGATTTGAGGAGGTATTGCTATCCCATGACAAAATCCTCTTCCACAAACTGTGGTGCCTTTCTCAGGTTTCCATGGTCCCGGAGACCTCAGCCCACTCCCTGGGATCCTCTCCAAGCAGTTCTGCTTATTAGAATTTTCTGTTTCTAGTTATCTATAGCATCACCTCATTAAGCCAGTAATATAATTCCTGCTTAGTTCTGGAACTCGTCTACTTCATCTGGGACCTCTTCATCTTCTTTCTAGGAAGCCAAGTTCCTGGAACTTCAATGTTCCCACCACTTGGCTTTTCTGGCTCTTTTTCTTTTCTGTGACTTGGGGCTGCCTAAGGACCTGAGTTCAAATCCAACCTCAGATACTTACTAGTTGTATGATCCTGGGAAAACCACTTAACCTCTAGGTCCTCTTCAGTTTCCTCATCTCTAAAATGCAAACAATAAGAGCATGTCCCTTCCGGTGAAGCTGAGAGGATAAAATGATATAATATTGGTAAAGTGCTTCACAAACCTTAAAGCAGTATATAAATGCTATTTGTTGTTAATGTTATTATCATTACTATTAAAAACCTTATCAATCCTGATATCTTTCCTGGTCAGAGATAGGTAAAAGGTAGAACGCTGTTGAATTTCTTTATATATTGTATGAAAGAACACACATGGAATAGCTGAACAACGTTCTGCCTCTTACCTAATCTTACCCTGCACTCCCTTCTATTCCCAGCAATTTTATACTAATATATAAAAAAAGGAGACAAATTCCTTCCCTGTAACTGTTACTTTGAAAAACAAATGCAACAGAGTATCCTGGAAGCCTTTCCGCAGTGAGTAACAGAGAGGACTATCCATTTTATTTCAAATCAGTAATTGTAGGCATAGGCAGATAGGTGGAACAGAAGGGCCTTGAGGTCAGGAAGATCCAGGTTCCTGTAGCTCCTTTGACATATCCTAGCTGTGTGATCAGGAGCAAGTTACTTAATGTCTCAGGGCTCCAATCTGCTTCAAGACAGATGTAAGAGCTGTTACTGATAAACTGTTAAACAATGCCCATACTAGGATTTTCTCTAAACCTGGTCAAATTACAGGTCCAGCCCAAAATAAAAACTTTATGTGATTCTAGGAACTTCCCAGTTCACATCATCAATGACCAACACCTGAAGAAACTCCTACTGAAGGCACAATTTGAGATACATGTTGGGCTACCTCCCTGAAGTCTCACTAGTAGGTAAAGTAAGGCTTCTATGTCCTAGTCGGCTGGTTTGGTAGCAGCAAACATATTTGCATAGACAAGGAAGCTCATTAAGATTGTCAAAACACACACACACACAGCACACTATGCTCTTGTTTTGAAAAGATAAACAGGAATGAACCATGTTCCACTGCTGAAGTAGAGTTCTTTGTGACATCCCCAAACCTATGCAGTATGAAACAGACTAAACAGAAATGGACCAACTCCTACTTCATCATTTTCCAAGGAGCTAAAAAAGCTGAAAACATCTTTCTAGGCCTTTTTGCAATGAGATAGTTTAGGTAAAGTTCAAATCTACTGGAGGTACTAAATATTTAAAAAAAAAAACAGTAAAGGTATGTTTAAGATTTGGATGTGATTCTGCATCTGTGGTTTAATGAAAAATGTCTGTTCTACTCAGTTATGGATTGAATCCAAACCATAATCTGGAAATATGCAGCTGGCTTCATACATAAGCAATCCAAGAACAACTCTGAGCAAAATTTAACAGTGATGGAAAAATGAGGCAATACGAATAGCATTAGACAGTCTTGAATTCCAGTAGCACTTCTTCCACCCTATGTTAAAAATTACCCTACATGTACCCTAATGGTTAAACTTCTCCAAACAAGGTTCTCTGTCAGGAAGCAAACATCTGGAATGTTGCCAAATCATAAAGAACAAGACTGACCCCAAAGACGGGAAGACAACCTCCCCACTTTTGCAGGACTGGGAGAGAGGTATCGAACTCTGCATATAATTTCAGACTTTTAAAAATACATTGATCAGTTTTGCTTATTTTTTTCTTCTTATTATTAAAAAAATAAAAAAAATTCTTTGTGATTAGAGTTGGCTCTCTGGGAACAAAGAGAAATTTAGGCAATACAAAAACAAAAGATATCAAGAAAAATAAGAAAGGTCAGATCACAACACTCACTTATCACCATCAATGCAATTTGGCCAGTAAAGAAATAGTATCTTTAGATAGCTACTGAAAAATAAAATAAAAATCAATAATCTGACTTTGAGATTTTAAAAAGGGGAGCAAACTTTTGGTCAAGTAAAAGCAAGGAATATATGTATGTATTCATCAATCACCAATGACTTGATATCCAAATAAACACAAAGATGCATTATTCCATAATAGGTGGCACTGTTTGATAGTACAGGAAGATCTCTCAAGAGCTTTGTTGTAGATTAAGAATTTCATTTCTCACAGTAAGCCTAGAAACATTTTCATGAGAAATCACTAAGATAAAACCTCAAGAAAAAATGCAGGGTAGAAAGCAAGAACTACATGAAAGCTCTTACAGAACTCTGAGCCCTTTTGGGAAAGCTTACAATATGGAACTGCAGGATAATAACTGAGGCAAAACAAATCTCAAACAATCGTAGTTTCCTTCAAGATTTATCCCAGGTACCACTTGAGACAGGAAACCTTCCCCGATTCCAAGAGGTGTTGGTTCTCTCTTTATCCTTACTTATACTCCTTCAGCTAAGTGCCTTGCATATTGTAGGTACTAATAAGTGTGTGTTAAATCACTGTGAATACCAGTGTGCAGCAGATAGCTTAGCTAGAAGAGTGAGACACTTACAAAATCAAGTTTGAGTCTCTTCTTTGTCACTATTTGTGTGACTGTGGATTAGTCACATAACTTCCCTATGACTCATCTTCTTCCTCTGAAAAATGAGTTCAATAATGTTCATGAAACTTTCTCCAATGGGACGTCAGAAGACTTACATCAGATAATGTAGATAAACTCCCTGGAAGACCATATAGAGCTATATAAATGTCAGCTACCAGATACTACCTAAGTCACCAAAGCTTGGCAGGTTAGCTTATGGGAATAAACATATTACCTGTGCAAAGGAAACCTCAACATGATTTAGCACCCTACGATATGTTCTATTAACATTAACCTATCTTACAACGGCATTTTGGCATTTCACAAATTGAATTTCCTTTAGAAGAGGCCTAGTATGATGAACATGCCTTTTATCCAGTTTTGCTCTTTAAGAATAATGTTGGAGATGTTTCAATGTATTTGTTGTTCAGTCATTCAGTCATGTCTGACTCTTCAAGACCCCATCTGGAGTTTTCTTGGCAAAGATACTGAAATTGTTTGCCATTTCTTTCTCCAGTGGATTAAGGCAAACCAAAGTCAAATGAGTTGTCCAGGGTCACACTGCTAGTAAGTGTCTTGGGTCACATTTGAACTTGGCTCTTCATAATTCTAGTCCCAGCTCTCTAACCATTGAGTCATCTAGCTGCCTATTTCAATGTATAGACCGTCCCTAAATAATGTTCAAAAAGCAGCATAGGAAAATTATTAATATGATGTTAATGCTATCCCATCCAGATATCCAACCAGGCCACCTGTTCCCACTATCCAGCTCACCCCAACATGAACCAGCATCTTCCCCATAGGATAAAGACCTCCATATAAAGGACTTCTAGAACCCATGCCTTCACAGTCCTTAGGAAAGTTCATTCATTCATCTTTATGGCTACCCTCCTAGGACCCAACCTAGTTGACTGGCAATCAAGTGTTTGTAAATTAGCCCAACTGCCCCACTCTAATGGCTGACCCTAATCACTACTAGATCATACTGCCTGCCCTGCCCCACTCCCTTTCCATCTTTCCAGAACAAAACTCCCTTCCCTGACATGTGTTGCCCTCCCCCATTAAACTGTTAGCTCCCATAGCACAGCTGTCTCTTTAAAAAATAAAAAAATAAAAAAACCAAAAACCCCCAAAACCTCACAACCCTGTATCTCTAACACTGAGCTCATTATTTAGCATATAGTAAGTGCTCAATAAATGCTTTTTCATTTATTCATGTTATATTTCTCCCACTAGAATGGTGGGGAGAAGGAAAAATAACCACTTTTTGCTGTACTCTTAGTACCAACACAACCCTTCCCCTACTCCCATCCTTGCTATCAGTAGTCCTGCCTTGTAATAAGGAGGAACAAGGAAAGTGGGATAGGTGGTCTTGGCAACAAGGGAAGAGAAGGTAAATTCCCAAATCCACTTTGCCACCAAATCCAGCCTCTGTTCCCTTTCTTTGCCTTCCCTTGATCTTCACTCCCAAGCCTTGTTTCCTAGCTCAGTTTCTGTGACAGAATATTGAGGGTAGTTAGTCTAGCTTTCCTCTGAAATACAGATGAATCTTACTTTTTAGTCCTTCAAGTATGCACATCTTGTTTTTTTCTCTTTGTTACTATCCCTAAAGATCCTCCAGAACTTCAAAAGGCCAGTGTGTCTGCTTCAGGGACAGATATGAGAACATCAATCAATCTCAAGACTGCTCTTTTTTTTTTTTAAACACTGGTTAGAGAGTGGGGGAGAAGGCATATGAAGAAGGAAAAGAAACAACATAACTGGGAGCTGACCTAGGATTATAGTTGCCTTTGGGGTTTAACACTACCTGAAGGCCCCAAATCAGTCTCATCCCACTCTAGCACAGGAGGTAAGGGTGAGGAGATAAGCATTTTGCTGGAATCCCAAGTTGCAACACTGACTGTATTTTCCCATAGAAACATTGTTAAATATGATAGATTTAATAACATATCATGTATCACATGATAACTTCCCATACATTATAAGCTGTTGCAGGTTAGTCTAGGGAGTCTAACTACTATTTAGGATGTCTTCTTTATGAGAAAATGTACTCCAATTGCTAAAAAACCAATTTACAACTGAAATCTGAAACATAATGCATTTATTCTTTAAAAGCTGCCTATATTATGTACAGAATTCCAAAGGAGAGAGGCACAGGGGAGAGCAGACCATAGAGATTATTTGACCCAACCCACTCATTTTATAAGAGAAGAAACTGAGGCTGAGAGTAGAGGAAGTGACTTGACTATCCAAGGTCTCACAGATCACTACAGGTAGAAGTGATATTAGGCCATAGGTCTCCTAACTTTCTGTGTTCTTTCTACCATGACATGAAGCATCTGCATTTTAGTTCTCATAAAGGGTTTAACAGAAAACTTAGAATGAATTCAGTGATTCACAAAAATAATAAATAGGTCTTACAAGGAAAGTTCACCTACTCAGTATAATAGAAAGATGAAAGGTAATTTCATCATATTACAGCTTTTTTGGGGGGGGCACGCACAGACGGTATGAGAAAACAGAAGAAAAAGAAACATGAAAATTTTGCTCAATGGGGAAGAAATTCCTAGTTATAAAATGGCATGTGTTATAAAGGAAGGAAGAATATGGAATTTTTTCCACTGGAAATTTAGCAAGAAGACTGAAAACTATTTTTCAGGGATTTTTCTTCAATTTCACCTGAAAAGACAGACTAAATCAATCACTGGGGTCTTTCCAGACTTTAGGACTCCAACTATCACGCCCTTTAAGGAAATATTATGATTTACACACTGAATAGATTGAGTATGTTTCCTATATAATACAATGGACCCTTTCTCAAAATAAAGTACATAAGATTACACAGAAAGTCAATTATACTGAAATACAGTAACCAAATACTTTTTTAAAAATTCAAGTTTTGGCTCCCAGTTTAAAAGCTCCTGAATAAGTGGAATAATGGGAACTGCTGCATTCATTTCCCCCAAGAAGCATTCCTTGGCTAAATTCAGCCCCTACAAATTAGAAATCAATACCAACTGCAGATACAACTAAGACTTCTTTTTGTTCAATCTCATTTCCTTGACCAGACTGCAAGTTCCTTGAACAAGACCCATATCTTTTATTTCTTCTGTATTTCCCAAGTGCCTATTCCCCTGTTGTTCATCCCATCAGTTATCATCTTTCTTTACAACCTGACTTATGTTTAATGTGAAGGTATCTGCAGATCCCATATTTTGTTGCATGCTGCCAGGGGTGGGGGAGAGGGGGAGAAAATTTGAAACTCAAAGGATTGTGGAACTGAATCTTGTAAACTAAAAGTAAACAAATAAATTAATTTTAAAAAGAGAGAAAAAAACAGACAGTAAATGTGCTATGGCATTTGACTCTGACAGTAAATGTGCTATGAACCCTGAAAAATGAATTCCATTCTAGGACTAACTGTGCACATAACCTAACTTTTTTTTACCTCCCCTTCCCTGACTCTCACTTAAAGACTTTCACTGTTAGACTTCCCAAAACTTGCTGTTGATTACTGGAAATCTGGCCAACCCTTGCTGAAAGGCATAGGCACCCTTTATTAATAAACTGTTGCAAAAGGCTTCAGCTTTGTGATTATTTCCTCGATGAAGGTCCCAGATTCTAGTTCAAACGAACCAGAATTGCTGCCAAAAACTACATAATAAAAGAAGTCTCATACTGTTCAGGATGTTGCTTTCTATTCTCCCCATCAAGAATATGAACAGAAGGGTAGCCAAAGCATAGCATTTCTCTTCCCACAATGGATTAAAATATAGTCCATAAACCCTTGTTTTAGCAACTAACATAGAGTGTTCCAAAATTCTTAGTTTATTAATTTAATAAGCTTTAACTGCTTATTAAATTAAGCTTTACTAGCTTTCTATTGTATTATACACTGTTCTTAGTACGGGTTTTAAGCTTTAATAGCTTCAATACAACTACCACAATAGTTAACAAAAGAACTATGTCATTAATTTCTCCCTCGAGGTTACTCCACCCCACAGCTCAAACCACTTCACGAGACCCACAATTTTTGCCCTAGAGGGGGCATTTATCCAAGAGGAAATGACATCTAAATACAAACTTACAGCTACATAAAAGGGCCACCCAGCAAACTCTTCATAAAAAGTTTCAAAGTCCGGCTGACTAATGCTTTCTGCCCCAGAGCCAGTGGCTTCAGACTGCCAAACACAAGTCTCTACGCCACAAGGGAGAGATGGCACCCAGGACATGCCTCAATGGTCCTTCGGGAACAAAACGAGGCCAAGATCTTATCATAGAACGATCAAAGAAGATTCCATTTCGTGGAGTTCCAGGATCAAAAGTCCAGGGCGGGCACTGCTGGTTCACTTGGGGAGGGGGTTGAAGGGACTTGACTGGAAAGCGCCCAGAGGCAAGTCTGCTCGTCTTAACCCAGATAGAAAAGGAACAACAGCTGCGGGTGTCTAAGTCACACCAGACAGGTGTGGAGGCAGAGAAAGAAAGACAGCCGGTTGCTGTTTAACCAGTACAAGCATGGGTACCAGCCCTCACCCCTGGCACGCACGCACACACACACTCATGTGATCCTCCCCCCACCCAAAAAAAGACTTAATGAAAGACACAACTCACCCCGCCACCAACTCCCTCCCCCCCACCTCATCCCTACCCCCCTCCTCTATGCTCGCTGGACGCCGAACAGCGGCACGGATGGGGACGGGCACCTCCCACCAAGCAGTGCTGCCCGGGTCCCGCGCCAGCGACCCCGGACGCAGGGATGTCGGGGAGCCCCCGCCCCACCTAACGGGACCCTGGAAGCTGCAGACGCCTGATTCTGGAAGTCCAGGCCGGGGCAGGCGCGCGGGGCCAGCCAGCCTCCCCCCGGCCCCATCCCCACTCCCCACCCTTTCATTGCCCTCTTTCTGTCGCGAGCTCGCGCCCACGCGCTACCTGGAGACCAGCAGCCGAGCGCGCGGTTCTAGCCCTGGCTCCCCGCGGCGAGACGAGGCGCGCTCCTCCGGGGGACGGGAGGAGGGGTCGAGAGGTAGCTCGGCGGGCGGAGGAGAAGCGGTCGCAGAGGCAGCAGCCTTAGGAGGAGGGGACCGAGAGCCACTGCACTGCCGGGTCACGTGTCCTGAGGAAGTGCCAGTCTCTGGCTGCCGCTTCACGTGACAGGGAGGAAAGGAAAGGAAAAAAAAAGAAAGAAAGAAAAAACACTAGGACCAGGTTTCAAGCTAAATTCACCGGGGAGCCTGGGGGCCCGCCTGGAGAACCGGGGCTTCCCGCGGCCAAGGGGCGGGACTCCAACTCAGCTCGCGAATTGTATTGGTTTGGC
The DNA here is from genome assembly GCF_028583685.1 of Petaurus breviceps papuanus. Lineage (NCBI taxonomy): Eukaryota > Metazoa > Chordata > Mammalia > Diprotodontia > Petauridae > Petaurus > Petaurus breviceps. The sequence continues at coordinate 2,509,630 of NW_027187281.1, read as the reverse complement.
CTCAAAGAAGGCGGGGGCTAGTCTGAGACGCTGATTGGTCTAGCTCTCCTGGGCGGGGATTCCCCAGAAGTCCTGGCAGAGGGCCTCTGGAACTAAACGGGTGTCCTTGGCGCTCCCGGGCCCCCACTTGGGGGCGGGGAAGCGGCCCGGCCCCACCCCAGCGGCCAGTGGGTGGCCCCGCCCCAGCAACGTGCCGGCCTTGGGGAATTGGAGGCGGGAAAGAGACCTTTGGTTTGGAGCGGTTTCCTAGAAATCCTTAATAAAGAATATGGGCCAACGTCTCCTGGGAAGCTGGCTGACTTGGGGAACTATCCCTCGCATTTCGGATAATCTGGGCTAGGCTGCATTTGGCAGATGTTGGGGAAGCTAGGGGCGGGGTGGGATGGTCCTTTGGACTGCTGTTAAAATAGAATTACAGGAATTATGCAAATCAAGTGACTAAAAATTCTATGTCCTTTAACCCAGATATTCCACTACTAAGCTTATACTTCGAAGAGGTCATTGATAATAAGAAAGTGTCATATAGACACCAAAATAGTTACAGCAGCACCTTTTTTTTGGTGATAATAGAGCATTGGAAGCAAAGTAAATGCTCATCGATTGGAGGAATGGCTGAATAAATGCGGTACGTGAATTAGTGGGATATTGCTGTGCTGTCAACTAATGTGATGAATTCAGAGGAGCACAGAAAAATCTACATGAATTGATGCGGGTGAAGTAAGCAGTTATTTCATTGATGTAAACAGAAAGACCCACCACAAAAAAAGACCCGAGGTCAACCTTCCCCTGTTCTTAAAATGGAAGACTTGCTAAAGTTAGTGTGGTAGAGCATTAATGCCGCAGGGCACTTTTTCAAATTCACTGGATGGTTATACTTGAAACTTCCAGGGGATGAGAGATTTTTGCTACCAAGATGCGACTTTAATACAGCTAAATAAATTTAGGTGGAACTTTCTTCCTTAACATAAGCTGATTCATAAACTTTCCCACTTTAGGTAGTTGTGAAACTAGCTCTTCTACCTCTGAATGTCACAGCTCTCAGGTTTAAGCATTGTGAACTGATACCATATCACCAGCAGAGCTGAAACACTTATAACCGGGTCAAACAACAGGTCTCAAACAACTTTTCAGATAAAACGACAAAGAACATTTTTGAAATGGAGAGAAATTATTATTAATAACCAATGATTTGGGGAGATTCAGATTTCCCCCTTTTTCTTATATCCTCATTTCAAGACCTCAGTCTCTGAAGGTTGAATTAACCTTCTCTACCCAGACCCTAAGCAGGTAGGGTAGCCATTATGTTCTACTCAGGGTAGGGCAGGGATAAATTCTTTGAATAAGTTGCCCAAGGCTGGGGCTAATTTAGAAGTTCTAGCATAATTAAAGTTCAGGTCCAGCCCTTCATTGTAATATTCATTCTTTCATTAAATGTTAACCAATCAGTCGATTGTGTGCACGAAGGTGGACACACACACACACACACACACACACACACACACACACACACACACACAAGCTCCTCTTCCAAAAAGACATACAAGCTGTGAGCCTACTGGCATGATTGTCTTTGGTCTTAAGAGATATAGCTAAATCCCATTCTATTCTTAAAATACTGGCATTAATAAAATGATTAAATTATGCAGAAATTATGTCTCTCAAACCTTGTTAAATGCCACAAAACCTTATCATAATTCTAATGAGGTAAAATATACCTAATATTTAGCAGCTTTTAAATAACTCTATAACAGCTGAGTTTATACCCTAACAAGAAAATCATTTTTCTAACTATGTAGGCATTACCAAGTTTCACAATATAATCATGTAGCTAATTTTGCCTGAACAGTACTAGGGAATATAGCTTCTTCACATATAGCTCTGCCAATTTAGATTAACAATTGTTATTATTAAGCTAGCTTAAAGTATGCTATGTTAAATATTATAAGTCATTGCTGTTAACCTTTCTCACTCTAAGATCCTAGGTGGAGGATTGATTTTTGACCCAGGCAAAAAGCACTAAAGTGTTTGATCTGATGTTGACAGAATGGAGCACTGAAGATCACAATAGCTAACTAACATTTATATAGCGTTTGATGCATAATATAGGCAAGGCCCAATGCTAAGAACTTTATAAACAAGAGTATCTTACAAACTATCCTGAAAGGTGGGTGGGCTCAATTACCAGCCACTTATCTAATCTCACTTGTAGCAAATTAAGAAATTGAGGCTTGGGGTGGCTTGGTGGCACAGCAAGTAAAGTGCCAGCCTGGCCCTGGAGTCAGGAGGACAGGAGGACCCTAGTTCGGTTTGGGCCACAGACACTTAACACCCACACAAAAAAACTAGCCATGTAACCTTGGGCAAGTTACTTAACCCCAATTGCCCTCCAAAAGGCCAAAAAAAAAAAAAAGAGGAAGTTGAGGCTTCAAAAAAATTGGTAGTTCAGTGTGGTTTATAATGGATGAGGGATGCAAATTGAATTGTTTCCTTTTGTAATTTCCAGTTCTCAACAAAAATTAAATGACTTACTTTAAGCTGAACATGGAGCTAGATCTTGAAGACTTAAAATATTGACATTCTGCTCAGTGGATAGTCTCTTGCAAAAGTCCAGCATTCAACACACTGTCTCAAACTTGATTACCTCAAACTGTTAGCAGGGCTGCTAAGATCTTAAGGACTCTGCTTTTCATAGATGAGGACATTTTATGGAGATTTCTGCTACATCAGATTCACAGTAAAAACATCATTATATTGCATATTTTAAAATAGTTTTCAAACATATTTTCATCAGTCTTTCAACAATTAAATCTATAACCCAATAGAATTAAAGGAGAGTTTACTTTTCTAGCAATATTTCTAATACAATGAATTATCAAATTAACACTAGACATTTCTCAATAATTATATCATGTAGGTCCCCCCAAATTCTGGAAGCACTACCTTTAAAATAACCGGTTTTAAGATCACACAACTATCATTTTCTGATCCATGCATTTCCCCAACACTTTGTCAGTGCCAAATAGTAGAATAAAGTCTCAGTAATCATAATTGCCACTTAAAATGAAACCAGAGTAAATCCAATTACACTTGAATCTATTTTCCAAATAACATGATGCAGATGACTCAAGTAATAATTTTAATTAGTATTATTCTTTCCAAGTCCCATTTACTTCAAGTACTTCATAACACCAACTATTTTTAGCTAATCCACTGCCAAAGAGTCAGTGACAGTCCCGGGTTTTAGCTTCTAGTCTACCACAATTATCCCAATAGGGGAGCATGCTTAAGAGCACATTCTGCTGTACTTTTCAGGATAAAATCAAATCTGGGTTTCATAACTAATAATGGTAATATGTAAAGTCTAAAAAATTTCTGGCGGAGCTTCAAGATTGAGAGTTTATTGTTATCATTTAGCTCTTTCTTAAAGACTCATGGTGGTATTCTGAGGTCATGAGGATTTTTTCTCTATTTTCTTTCAAACCACCCAAAAAGCCTCAACAGTAGCTTCCCACACAATACCATCCCTCAGCTTTGAAGCCCAGGAATTTAAAGTTGCATATCATAAAAAAATAACCGCATAAAGTTTCCCAAAACATTTTCTATGTTCCAAAAGTATTCCAGACTATCTTCACTTATTATTATTATTGTTGTTGTTGTTGTTGTTACTTTCAGGACTGAGGAAGTCAGGAGACCTCCAATGAAAGCTGGTCTCCACAATGCACCAAATCACCATATGCCAGTTCATTTCCTATGCTCTACTATCCTTGAATACCCTGACAGAAATGAAAGCAAGATCATCCACTGCTCACTTTAATGCTGAAAGCATTCAAGGGAAACATTCTTGGTTCCACCTGTGCTGCCTCCCACTTTCCAGATGACACTAATTCCTGGTTTCCTGATACTACCCGTAATCTATTTTGTAGGATTTTCATATATACGATCCTTTCCCTACTTGAAAGGGATAGGTTTTAAAGCTTCCCACGAATAGACAAATTTGTTCTCAATATAGTATGCTTCAGATAAATGTCCACTGTATCTCTAAAACTCTTCCCCTTTCACTTCTCTTCCCATTCTTCTGATTATATCTGAGACAAAACATCAATCTTTTAAAAATATCTTCTCACCTCCATTTTATTCTTTTTTTTAGATATTTAACTTTTCTTTACAAGTATTTATTATCTTTTCTCCCCACTGCCCACCTTCCCTCATTGAACAATTTTAAAAAAAGGAAAAGGAAAAAGAAAACCCTTATTATAAATATGCTACATTCCAGCAAACAAATCCCTACATTGGACATGTCCAAAATGTATACCACATGCTGGATTTTAAGACCATTACTTCTGACGGGATGTGGATGATGTGTTTTATCTTCAGCTCTCTTGACTCATGTTTTATTATTGGATTGTTCAGATTTCTGAAGTCTCCTAATGGTGTTTTTATCATATAAATTGTTCTTTCAATTCTCTTTGTTCACTCTGCATCAGCTCGTAAAGTGTACATTTCATCATTTCTTGTGGTAAAATAATATCATCATATTCATTTAGAATAAATTAGACCATTCTACAATAAATGGGGACCCCCTCCCTTAGTTTCCAGTTTGGGGCTTCTATGGAAAGAACTACTAAATTTCCACAACATTTCACAGTTTATACTCTCAAAATGAACAATTACACGGTAAAGGTTGCTTGTATGCCACTAAAAGGTGAAAAAACAAAACCCAATTTGCAACACAAATCTATTCCAGGAGTGTTTATTGAAACTGGCTGGTTGGATCTCAGATAGAAAGAGTGCAGGAAGTGAGAAATCTTCCAGAGCCCCTCACATGGTTTCAGATGAGAGGTGCCTTCTACTGTAGGATCTCTGGAATTTTTGGTCCTCTGCAAGCCTTCAACATATCGATATAAGCACTAGCATCTATGCAAGGGTCACAGAACAGTGCTGGATGAAGTCATGTACTCATGCTGAGTGAATACATTATATATTCATGTTATCCAACTTCAACTGGTCCCTCACTGCAGCAGAGCAATCCTTTTACTCTTCCTTAATTGATTCCTTATCTTACATCCTACAAAAACTTTTTTCCAAACCTAAAACTAACTTCTCTCCTGAACCCTTCCATACATAATTTCCTTCTTCCTCCACCTTCTCTCAGTTTAAGGACTTTGTGTCTTCCATTACTAAGAGAAATCATTTGATACAAACTCTCTCCACTTTCATCCTCTTTATCTAAAATTCATCAATAACACTCCCCCTGTCCCCATCTCCTGCTTTCTCCCAATCTCTGACAATGAAATGACCATTCTCTTTGCCAAGGGTAACCCAGTGCACCCCATTTTTTCCAGTAGAATGTAATCTTAATCATCTCCTTTTTCCTATATCCTAGGAAGGGAGCTCATAAAATTGTGGCTATACTTGCAATTTCAGAATATTGCAAGTGATGATGATGATGATGACTTGGATGACAACTTAACCTCCTTTTTATAGTTAGAAATTCATAAATCAGTAGCACTTCACAGCAGTCAAAATAAGGCACTGGCTAATGAAAAGTCCTCCCAGGACAGCTGCCATGTCTCTTTACTTGGCAAAGAAATCAAATATTTACTGACTAGGAGGGTTTCTAGTTTCTCTTGGTCTCTTCTTTGAGGTGATTAATTTATATTTTTAAAATTTTGTCCAGGTGGCTAGGTTGCACAGTGAAAAGAGCACCAACCCTGGAGTCAGGAGGACCTGAGTTGAAATCCGGCCTCAAAGACACTTAATACTTACTAGCCCTGTGACCTAGGGCAAGTCACTTAACCTCAATTTCCCTCTCTTTGTCCCCCCAAAAGGCAAAAAAACCCAAAACCAACAAAACCCCAAAATTTTTAGGGGGGGGAAATCATCATAGTTTATTGATGACTGTTCTTTTACCCATATGCAGTTCAATAACTTGTTTAGTCCTCTTATAGTTGTCTCAAGCGCATGTCATTTCATTTTTATTCTTTCCTCTAATTTGTTTTTGATTTTAATCTAACAGTTTGGTGGTCTAATTGTACACAGATAGCTGATTTAGAAATTACTCCCCACATCAGCAATCATCTGTTTTCTGTCTGTTAGAATAGTATTAATTTTATTTTTTACAATGTCATTTGGCACCTATAATTTCTGTTGTCTCCTGTCTTTCTTCTCAAAGAAAGCTTTCAATGATATTTAGGGATGAGGTTTCTGCCTTTTTTCTTGTTCCTAAAACATGTTTTCCAGTAACCTAGGATGGTATATACTGAAGCTATAATTTTCACAATTCTTCTCTATACACGCTTTTTATTTGAAATTACCCAGTAATAAAGTAGATGTTGATTTAATTTGAACTCTTCAAAGAATCCTTTATATGTTCATTTTCTACGGGGTGGAACATAGGCTGGCCTGTACCTAATATATATTTATATATTTTTTTTAAATTATTATTATCTTCAGTGCTTATTTGGGATCTGCAGACCCTTTTACCCACATCTGAGTGGAATTAGACATGGACTATAGTCAAATTACATTCTGAGATTTCCCAGAAACAAATCTGAGTAAGAGTAACTTGAGTCAAAGAGATAGTGATGTTGGAGATAAGACCCACGATTGAAACTAATTCATGTAATCCCAGAACCTGGAACACAAGATTATAGGTAAATTGGTTGTTTAGGTCTCAAACATGTTTTTCCCATAAAAATGAACAGGTGATTGGCAAATAGTTTTCCAGAGTAGCCCAATAAATCCATTTAACTAATAACGTACATGAATGTTATTACTAAGATAGCTATAGAAGATAAAAACCCTCCATATGTTTACCTGTAGCACACAGTAGTAAATGCATAAAAAAAAAAATGAAGCATTGCTGCCTTTCTTCTAAGGAGCAGAGCAAGGGAGGAAAAGAAAATCTCCTCTCCTCCAGCAAGTAAAGTTGGTGGCAGAAACCCAACCCACAGTGGAAAAGTAGTGACAGTATAAATCCAGAAGAGGGTGCCAGCAAACCATGTCCTAGAGTTTCCTGGCAGGGGAAAGAATAAGGTTACAGAGTCAGTGATTGAGTGGCACCACAAACCTTATGAACCTTCCAGTGCTCAAATATTTTCCACTGTTCCCTTTTCCCCATTTTGGACTCAAATAATATTTATAAGCGGTTGACCTCAATGGGGTATAATCTGTTAGTTGCCCCATGCCCTTAGATTAGAATCTTCTGGAACTTAGAGAATGACTTATTGGCTCAAGGCCTAAAACAGAAGGGGAAGGCTTTGGCACAAAAAGAAATTGTCAAGCTGCTTATCTCCACAGATGAACTCACTTTAATAGCAGATCTGCTTACATCTTACAACCCACAGAAGATCCTGGGGTTCTTTTAAAACTGCACAAGCATCAGAATCATTCCAGCCACCTCCAGAATAAAACAGCTATTTTTCAGTTTAAGATAAAGAAAAAAGACCTCAGAGAAGCCAGGAGGGATAATTTAGTCTGTTTTCAAGCTGCAATTCCAGTATTATCTCAGTTCTCATTCAAACAATAACTTTAATAACTTTGTGAGATATAACTAATTCATATCCTATAGTTATAAGACCTTTAAGGATTCTTTGGGAGGAGGCATATAATGAATATGGACAGTTTTAGTAACTGCCTTTGAGTAGTTTTATGCTTTATAATTAATATGTTTGGGGTGAATATTTTAAAGGAGCAAATGGAAATTAAGTCTAAATGTCCCGAAGCATTGAATATATAAGTATATGCAAACAAAGATATCTGTGCATGTTTATGATGTTTCACCTCTTTCATCCTGGTGAAACTAAACTGAAAGACAGCTGTTAATTCTACCCTAGAGATTTCTGGAATGATTCCGACACTTATGTGGTTTTAGAGCCATATATTCATGTATATATACACGACTCTTTAATATGTACATATGTATGCATGTATACTTATACATAGAATCCCTTCTATGTCCTTGACGGCAATTAATTACTGTTGTTCTCAGGCTTCAAGATGATTAGACCATGTTTCTGGTATTGAAGTTCCTGTACCCTCATTGTTAGGCTCCACATTAACAATCAGCCTGTTGATCCAGTAACTTTTAGATGAAGTATTTGCTAAGAAATTATAGTAAGGACAGTTGATACAAAACATCCCCACCACCACCACCAAAGGCCAGATCATACCCACGCACAAATATACAAAGTCAATTAAAGAAGAATGGATTTAAATTTCAAGTACTATAGTAATAAGGCACATGTGCAAAACATCTAACTCCTGACCCTGGAAAAGCTCTCTCCTGTGGGGGTCAATTCAGTTGGGCTCCAGGATCTGTGTCTTTTCTTCCTTCCTTCCTTCCTTCCTTCCTTCCTTCCTTCCTTCCTTCCTTCCTTCCTTCCTTCCTTCCTTCCTTCCTTCCTTCCTTCCTTCCTTCCTTCCT
>NW_027187281.1:2499308-2501105 GCF_028583685.1 Petaurus breviceps papuanus | reverse complement strand
CTCTCTCTCTCTCTCTCTCTCTCTCTCTCTCTCTCTCTCTCTCTTTCCTTTTTGGAGGGGGGAAGGCAGGACAATTGTGGTTAAGTGACTTGCACAAGGTCAAACAGCTAGTAAGTGTTAAGTGTCTGAGGCCAGACTTGAACTCAGGTCCTCCTGACTACAGGGCCAGTGCTTTGTTCGCTGTGCCACCTAGCCACCCCTGTGTCTTTCTTTAATACACAATCAACACCTCTTTCCTACATAAGTAAAGGGGGTGGGGGTGTTACAGTTCCTGATTATCTTTTTTATAAAAGATATTTTTAACATTATTTTCTTTTAAAATTTTGAGCTCCAAATTCTCTCCCTCCCACCCCTCCCCTATCCACTGAGAAGGCAAGCAATATGATATTAATTATAAATGTGAAATCATGTAACTTTTTCATGTAATTTTCATGTTAGCCATATTGGAAAAAAACAGGAAAAAATAATGAAAGGGAGATTATACTTCATTTTACATTCAGAGTTCATAAGTTCTTTTTCTGAAGATGGATAGCATTTTTTCAGCATAAGCATTAATCACAGTATCCAAGTCTTTTGCAGTTGATTATCATTATAACATTTCTGTTATTGTGCACAATGATCTCCTAGTTCTTCTCCCTTCACTTTGCATAAGTTCATGTAGATCTTGCCATGTTTTTTCTGACACCAACCACTTGTCATTTCTTACAGCACTCCATCACAATCATGTGCCACAATTTGTTCAGCCATTCCCCATTTGATGAGCATCCCCTTAATTTCTAATTCTTTGCCACCATAAAGAGAACTACTATATTTTTGTACATATAGGTTGTTTTCCTTTTTCTTTGGTCTCTTTGGGGTATAGATTTGGTAGTGGTATTACTGTATGCACAATTTTATAGCCCTTTGGTCATAGGTCTAAATTGTTCCCCAGAATGATTGGATCAGTTCACAACTCCACCACCAGTTTATTAGTATACCTATTTTTTCTCATCTCCTCTAGCATTTGTCATTTCTGATAGGTGTGAGGTGGTAAGGTGTGAGCTGTTTTAATTTGTATTTCTCTAATTAAGTGTTTTAGAGCATTTCTTCATATTATTATAGTTTTGAATTTTTCTAAAAAGTGCCTGTTCATATCATTTGACCACTTATCACTTGGGGAATGACTCTTATTTGTATAAATTTGACTTGGTTCCCTACATATTTGAAAAATGAAGTCTTTATCAGAGAAATTTGCTGTAAAATTTTTTATTACTTCATTATCCATGATATCTTTGAGCAAAATGTCATTTCCCTGATCATCTCTTTTAATTAGATTTATTTTTGCTTTTGCTTTGAGATCATAATCGCTATACCTGTCTTTTTCATTTCAACTGAATCATATTGGAGTCTGCTCCAGCCCTTTATTTCAACTCTGTGTGTCTTTCTGTTTTGAATGTGTCTTTTGTAAACAACATATTGTTGGATTCTGATTCTATTCTCCTATCCATTTCCTTTTATGGGCAAGCTCATCCCATTCACATTTACAGTTATAGTTACTGTGTATTTCCTTCCATCCTATGTTCTTCTCTTTATCATTTTCTCTCTCTTTTTATCCTGTCCCTCTTTAAAACATGGTTTTGATTCTGACCGCTGCCTCCCTTAATCCACATTCTTGTTTATCATTTCCCCTCCACCCCACCCTGCTCTCAGCTTATCCCTTTTCCCTTCTATTTCCCTATTGGGTAAGATAGATGTCTATACCCAACTTTCAGTGTGTGTGTGTGTGTGTGTGTGTGTGTGTGTGTGTGTGTGTGTGTG